>NW_005187814.1:267428-270195 GCF_000239375.1 Pundamilia nyererei | reverse complement strand
CCCACACTCATGTGGACTTCCAGTCTCTGCCGTCCTCCTGCTCCTGTAAAACAAGCAAACAAAAACACATACATCCACATTTTTTTCACTGTTTGGGGTGGATTAGGCATTAGAAGTGACTTTAATCACACTTGCTCCACATCATCAGTCCAGTCACAGTCCATTCATATGCATTAATACCAATGACATGCATTTGTACCAATCATTGCTGACAGTGGAAAACCGCGCACTAATTTAAGTATCTACTGACAGCAATATTACGTCATTCCAAAAATAAAAACAATTCTTATTGCTTTTGAAATGGATTGAATCGCTACAATCCTTTTAAACACAGGACTTACCATCTAATATGGTCAGCGTCCTAGGTAGATGTACTTCTCCTAAGCCATTGTAATCTGGAGAAGCTCACCTTGTATTTGCTCTCAGTAAAGTATTTTATAGAACTTTTACTCCCAATCTTGCAGGCCTGCTTTTAAATCATCAACACACAAAATATCACCCCCAGAGGGATAAGTGCACTGTTGCAAAAAAAACAAAACATATTAGGCGTTGTTCAGGACATGTCTAAATATATATGAAAAAATAAACCTGTGTTTCTCTTACAAAAAGAAAACAACCCTAACCTAACTGGCAGAATCAGCCTGGTACTAAAACAAAAAAAACCCAAATCTGCCAGAAATCACAGGAAAAGTTTTGCTTTCTGGTGACACAACATGCTGCAGGGATTAGAGCCTGCCATGCAGTGCTGCAGTCACTGCTTCTGTTCATGTTCCCCACATCATATTTACTGGTTGCCCACAAGTGCTCCAGAATATCACACAATTCTGGAAAGTCTGGGGCCAACCAACATAGATCCACCTGCTAAATACACCGAGAAATTTCCCCCCTTTTTTATTAGCAGCTGCACAGTTCACGCAACACTAATGTTTACCATTAAATGCTTCCTAAAAACTTCATGGCAATGTTTCATCACTGGAATGTGAATTTCTCATTTCAACCCTCTGCTACATCTTATTCACTTGTTTTATAATCCAGTCATCTTTCCCTGATCTATTTTGCTAATTTGCATATCAGCTGATAACCCACTAAGCTGACAGGACAACAGAAATGCATGTTCAAAATATTATCACAAAAGAGAATTTCCTTCATACAGTAAATTACTTATGCTGCACCAATCAAGCAGAAAGCATCTCACAATTCACTGTTAACAACCAAATTTATTGTCTGATCACTGGTTGGTCATACCAAATCTCTCTTTTTTTCCCTTTCACAAAAGTTAAACTGTTGTCCTGCAACCTAGAGACACTCAACATTTGATAACAAGTGTCTGTTAAATTTACACTGTTTTAACACTGATGAGAGATAACAAGCTGATCTTCATTGCATGTGTGTGTGTTAGTAGGCAGGTTCAATGGATGTGTGTGCAGTGGAGCTGCATATTCAGCAGGGCATGTCCTTAAAGCTGCATTTCCTTCACATTTCTCTGTTTATGTGTGTTTGCGTGCGTTTTATTTTTACCTTTGTTGCGACTCTTTCTCAACCTCCACAAGACAGACGGCCACAGTTTTCCAACCCAATTTTCACATTAACAACAACAGATTTCATTTTTCCTCCATGCTCTCTTCCCACTTCTCACAGCTTCTGTCTCTCTCCCACATCTGTAGCAGTTCACGGTTGTGGCGTGTCAGGGGCCCAGTGGGCTGTTCTTCTTCAGCTTTGCCTTATGTCTTTCACTCTTTTCAGTCTCTTCCTTTGCCATTTCAACTCCCAGTATGGCAAATGTGAAACTCAGACAGTCTTCTCAAGTCCATTCATACACTGTGATGTCGCTGGTGAACCTCTCAGCTTGTGATTGGGAGCACATGCTTCCATCGACGATTGCATTTGTACATGCTGCTGAACCCTTTAAGGTTTAAGGTAGTGACTGAAAGAACAAGATTGTGGATACAAGTGGCGGAAAAAAGCTTCGTCTGAAGGGTGGCTGGCCTCTCCCTTAGAGATAGAGTGAGAAGTTAAGCCATCCGAGTGGGGCTCAGAGTAGAGCCGCCAGTTGAGGTGGTTCAGGCATCTGACAAGGATGCCTCCTGGGTGCCTCCTGGGTGAGGTGTTCCAGGCATGTGCAACCAGGAGGAAGCTCCGGGCAGACCCAGGACACGCTGGAGAGATTATATCTCTTGGCTGGCCTGGGAACGCCATGGTGTTCCCCCGGACAAGCTGGAGGAGGTGGCTGGGGAGAGGGAGGTCTGGGGTTCTCTTCTTAGGCTTCCCCATGCCTGGCCCCACATAAGCGGAAAAAGATGGATGGATAGTAAAAAAAAATGTAATTCTCTATTAACGCCAGTGACTGTGGTGTTTGTAAAAGCATGTTTGTTTTTTTGTTTTTAAATCTAAAAACTTCATGAACTCGTTAAAATGGAATTAAAAGATCCTTTAACACTTGAAGCTACTGTAGGTCATGCTCTCCTTCTGCACCCCCGAGCTGCCAGCCTCTCTCACCTTTTCTCTTTGTTCATGTTTGATTGTAGGAATGGAGTCCGCTGTGCAGGTCACCAAATACTGACACAAGTACCTGCACTTTGCTGTACTGTAATTTATTGTATCATAAAAGTCCTTCTTGGCAAAATGAAACATTTAGATTAGATGTTAAAACGTGAGCTTTCCACTCCCTTTTTTCATAACAGGAAACCTGCATAAAATTGGATCAATTATGGAAGGCCTACTTAGAGTAACTAAATAACTCTCTATACAGTAGTTTCTACAAACCACT
>NW_005187814.1:258961-266642 GCF_000239375.1 Pundamilia nyererei | reverse complement strand
TGTGTGTGTGTGTGTGTGTGTGTGTGTGTGTGTGTGTGTGTGTGTGTGTGTGTGTGTGTGTTTTAATTATTTTAATCAAATTTTAATCAAACACTCCAAGATTTTCTGCTTGTTGTGTTTCAGCAGTCAGTGATACGAAATTCTTGGTGTTGGGTTGTAACATAGATTTTTTCCCCGTGGGTTCTACTGTACCGTAGAGTTATGATAAAGACTGCTTATAAACACAATAAGAGCAGCTTACTTTTCTGCATGTTTTAACTTTCACAGTGTCAACTGTGCAGACATGCTTATCTGATATTCTTCAGTGACGTGGTTCACTGAGGACTTTCACGCAGGACCCTTCAACTTGAGATAAACACAATGGTATTTATTACACATTTCACCAGGTTTACTTACAGACAGTGCATTTCTGTGTTTTTTGTCTAAAAATGATTTAGTTAAACACTCCAAAAACCCTTCTTTCCCATGTCTCTCATGTTTTTGTTGGATTTTGAAATGCAGCAAAAACATTTCAAAGTCATGCCAGATGGGTTCTGCTACACCACAGAGTTATGATGAAGACCTGCTCATTAATGAAAGAGCAGTTTACTCTTTGCATTTTAACATTCATCTTTATGGACAGACTGATCTTTTGTTATCAATAAAACATCCCAGATTGGCAGAACCGGGTTTTCAGAGGACATGTTGATACTTCAGATTGAGTGGATGTAATGTGCTGAAATACTGACTGTCCATCATAGAGATATATTGCCTAAAGTTAACTAATACATAACTTCTCACAAAATGAGACTGTACAGATAATACCTGTTATATCAAGGACCTGTGGTATTCACACAGTGACACAGAATAACAAACACATGTATACATTTTTCAGAGTACTAACAGTGAACCTTTGTATTGGTCAGCTGAGTTCAGCAGAAGATGGAGACATTGTTACGATGAGCCTTTTCTGTCTAAACCACCACATGACAGTTTCAGTATTTTAATGAAAGTTATGTTGTTGTTGTTGTTGTTGTTGTTTCAAAAGAAATCGTGAATTTCACAAGCAGACATTATGAAGGTCTTGTACTTCTAATATTGTTAATATATAATCACGTTCCTCAAAGGCCATCTCCAGGTGGACCAGGTTTCCTGTTTTCACTTATGTCCATCTTCTATGTAGTTCTGTATGAGTAAAGGGGTTTTTGATTGTTTTTTGCCAAATTGATATGAAGAATCCCTTTTTGAAGCATATAAGAAAAGGCAGACTGTTACTTTGTGGCACCTTCAGGATCTCAGAGCTACTTCGAGCAGCTAAACTTTGCGACTCTGACAAAAAGCATGATCCTGTTTCTCTTCTTGTTTCTGTTTTCTTTAGGTAACCAGACAGTGAAACTACTGCGTGGAAACTGTCCCATGTTCTGGTACAGTTTCAATGGCCGCTGCTACAAATATGTGGCCACACACATGACCTGGGCTGATGCAGAGCTCTACTGTGTGTCTGAGAAAGCCAACCTGGTGTCCATCTACAGTGAGGAGGAAGAGGAGTTTGTTAAATCTTTGATTAAGAACTTTGACCATGCTGAGGGACGCACCTGGATTGGACTGAGTGACCTCCATAAAGAAGGCAGATGGATGTGGTCTGATGGTTGTGCAGTGAGTTTTGTTTACTGGCATGCAAGACAACCAGACAACGAAGGAGGAGCTGAACACTGTGGTCACAACAACTATGATACAAAGTGGAATGATGTACCGTGTTCTAGAACTTATGCCTCTGTTTGTGCTACTCGTGTAGCTTGCCCATAGCAACTGAGAACCTTACATATTCAAAGTGTCACGGTCTGGCTGGCAGACCGTGGGGGGTGTGGGGAAGGAGGACCCAGGCGCGGTGCTCTATGTACAAGCAGTGCATTTATTTACAGTGTATGAGACTAAACAACAATAAATCCCCGTGCTTTCCCCAGACTCCCGTGTCATGTCTTCTCCTAGTGTTTGTGCTCTCCGCTCCCGTGTCTCAGCACTCCCCATGCTGGCTGCTGTCTGGCACTCCACCCCTCTCCTGGGGACACAATAGAAGCAGCCGTCAGGACACATACAACCGCGGGCATATAAACACACACTAACCAAGCACAACTGGGTAACTAACGTGGTGTCTCAAGCAATGATCCCACGTCGGGGGAGCTCCAAGACTCTCCTAAGTAGCTCCCCCGACGAGGCCTGATCAGCAGCAGGTGTGTGGCTTCGGGTGTGGCTGTTAAGTTAGGTAGAACTTCAAGGGACATGAAGTTCTTTGCTGACCTGTTTATCATCTTTGTAGCTGTACAAAAGCAAAAGCTTTATTCAATTTCATATTATGACAACTACGACAACCACTCTGAAGTTTATAAACAAAAACAAGACACTGGGTGTCAATTTAGGGATCTACAGTTCTCAGCTAACACTCTGACTCTGAAAGTGAGTCAAAGGAGTGAGTCTGACTCATGAAGTTCAAGTACACTTCTAGTTTAACATTTGAGAACAGCAGCGCAGCACTGACCTGTTCTTCTGCTGACTGTGTCAATATGACTCGTAAACTGAGACAAATTATCTCCAGGAACAGCTGAACAATAGAAGACAATAAATAATCACTACAAGTTCAGCTGTTTGCAGACACTAGAGAGTGACTTGTATTAGCATGTGTACATTATGAAATCTGTTGCTTTAATATTTATGGTTGGCCAACCGGTTAATGCTAGGTAGCTATATCTGATTTTATGATTCACACACAGCTTAATGACAAAAAGGGCCTTCCCTCTACTGCCATCTCTACCTGTCTATGAAACTTTCTCAGTAAATGGCATTGGTGTGTTTTGTCCTTTAATAAAATTAATAATAGAAGATTCATTTCTGATGCAATCCAGAGTATATTAATGAAACTGGTCTTAAATTATATGCAAAGTTTGTGACATCATGTTGAATTTATAAAAGTGTACCTTTAAAATAAGTGTTAGGGTTAGGGTTAGGGTTAACCCCCACACACCCCACTTTTCAGTTATTTATTTGTAAAAAATATTTGGAATCATGTATGATTTTTGTTCCACTTCTCACGTGTACACCACTTTGTGTTGGTCTTTCACGTGGAATTCCAATAAAATTGATTCATGTTTGTGGCTGTAATGTGACAAAATGTGGAAAAGTTCAAGGGGGACGAATACTTTTACAAGCCACTGTACAAACCACTTGAAGGCTATAAAAAGATAGAGGTTCACTTCCAAATGTCAGTTTCCACTGTTAGAAATGTTATCAGGAAACTTCAGTAAAGGGATATGTTGGAAGCTCAGATGAACAAAGCTTTAAGACGATCACACAAACCTCTCACGAGTGCCAAATATCTGCAGGACAGTGTAGCTGACACAGCAGTGGTAATGATCTGCTTTTAGATTAGTTTGGTTACTGCAGGGGTTTTATTTTGGATGCTTTACAATTGTAATAGACATAAGAGTGCTTAGACATTTGTATACACGGTAAATATCTCAAAGTGGAAAAGTAAAAAAAGAATTAACACACAGTCTTTTTTAAATGAAAAAAAAAACTAAACAGGGTTTGTTTTGTATTTTTAACTGGAAAGATCACAATCTTCTGTTTCCTCTTCCTGGTACAGTCATTTATCTGTTTTCTTTTTGCTGATAATGTGATTTTATAATATAATAAAACCATAATTATTCAGACAAACAAACAGTGAAGTAATTCTACTAAACCAAAGGTGCTAATAGTTTATCTATTTTGTCATTTACTGCCATAGGAGAGTCACATATCTCTGGGTCCAGTACTAAGGATCCTCTTGATTGTGTGGAGTTCATTCTGTCTTTGTTTAATGGAGCAACTCAGGAGTTTTTACCTGTTAGAGCTCTGACCTGTCCTGTTTGATTAGTCATTGTGCTGATAACACCTTTATGACACAATAAATATAAATAACACATCAAAAAACAAACAACATTTCTTCATGTGTTGGAAATTTGATCTTTTTTTCTGGCTTTTGTTAAATATTGTGTATAGTTGAGAGTTTTGAGCCGTTTGCCCAGTGATGTCACACCAGCAGTGAAAAGACCCTCTCAGGCAGCTATAAACGAAAGCAGCTCCAACTCTGCAGGAATCTGAACATCCTGTAGGAAGAAGCTTCAGCAGCTCCTCATCATCTTTGAGACTTAAAGCTCTAATATGATCTTGCTCCTCTTCTTTTTTGGGTGGCTCTGGATGCTCAGTCCTCTTTAATGTTGAGAATTTGTTCTGCCTTTGTATGTTATTATCCTATTACTACAAAAACAGTCACGTTCTTCTGAGTCTGCCAGGAGGATGTGGCTGTTCAGCAATTATTAATTTCTTTACAATCTGATGGTGTTTACTGCCCGGTGTTAGGGATGTTTACAGTGGAGAGTTTTGTTCCATTTGGTCAATGATATCACAGTGATCGGTGAAAACTCCCTCTCAGGCAGCTATAAAAGAAAGCAGCTCCACCTCTCTGCAGAAATCCTGTACAAAGAAGCTTCAGCAGCTCTTCATCAAAGGTTGAGACGTAAAGCTCCAACATGATCTTGCTCCTCTTCTTGTTCAGTCTGGCTCTGGGTGCTCCTTCTGAGACTCATTTTGATGGCAGTGAAGTGAAGCTACAACATGGTAACCATCCTATATTCTGACTCTTCCTTCCCCTCCTTTATTTAACTTTATTTTTGTGGGGGTTTTTTTTATTATCTTAATCACAATTTAGTCAAATACTCCAAGATTTTCTGTTGTCTGTTTCAGCAGTCAGTGATACAAAATTCTTGGTGTTTCATTGTAACATAGATTCCCCCCCGTGTCAGAGAAGTTCTACTATACTGTAGAGTTATGATAAAGACCTGCTAATAAACATGATAAGAGCAGCATATTTCTCTGCATTTTTTTAATTTTCAACATTTCAGCTGTGCAGACATGCTTTTCTGATGTTCTTCAGAGGTTACATCAAAGAAAAAATGTCAGTCACACTGGCAAAAACAGTTATTTGTTTTTCATCGAGTTCTGACTGCTGTGTCTTCTTCAGATGACCACAGAGTTCAACTACTGCATGGAAGCTGTCCCCCGTTCTGGTACAGCTTCAATGGCCGCTGCTACAAATATGTGGCCACACACATGAGCTGGGCTGATGCAGAGCTCTACTGTGTGTCACAGCGAGCCAACCTGGTGTCTATCCACAGCAGGGAGGAAGAGGAGTTTGTTAAATCTTTGATTAAGAACTTTGACCATGCTGAGCGATGGACCTGGATTGGACTGAGTGACCTCCATAAAGAAGGCAGATGGATGTGGTCTGATGGTTGTGCAGTCAGTTTTGTCTACTGGGGTGCTGGCGAGCCAAACAACGGTGGAACAGATGAGCACTGTGTTCACACTAATGTGCGTGAAGTAAAGGAGTGGAATGATCACCAGTGTTCTCTCAATTTAGCTTCTGTTTGTGCAACACAAATAACCTGCCCTTAGAAACTGAAATGTATCTTTTCGCTGCATTGTGCAGAAGCAAATCGTTTTTGGCACATTAATAGATGTTTAAAACTGCTCCAAATAAAAAGGAAAAAACAATTAAACATGAAAATTCATCATCAGTGCCACCACTGTTTAACTCTGGGGTTACAGGTCCTATGAGAAAACATGCAAGCGTGTAACTGGTGTCACAGACATGCGGGTGCATGTTTCATCAGCACGCAGTTAGTATTTCAAATAAGGATGAATGTAGAAAATGCACCTCCTCATTGATCTTCCCAGAATAACTTCAAGTCTAATTACAGTTTTTATCAATCGATTTGGCTCAATTATCGCAGGAGAAAAGTTTTCATGCAGTTCTCAAACAGTGAGGGCATTTTTTAATCACACAGGCTCAACTGCACAAAACACATTGATTTTAACAATCATGTTTCCACATTTGGCAGCGTTTTGGTGGCTGTAGCTCAGGTGGAAGAGCAGGCCATCTACTAACCAGAATGTTAGTCGATTGATCCCACTCTGCTCCAGTCTGCATACCAAATATTCTTGGGCAAATTACTAACCCATGTTGCTCTCTGATGCATCCATCAGACTGTGAATGTTGTGTTAATGTCAGTTAGGAAGAGCTTAGGAAAAAGTGCTTGTGTGATTGGGTGAATAAACAAGTTGTGTAAAGCACTCTGTAAGAACCAGTCCATTTACATGAACAGTCAACTCTGAGATAAAGAAATAAAATCCTTTAAACACCCTTTAAAGACTGTGCTATAAAAATGTTTATTTTTTTCCTCAAAACCTTACTGCCCTCCATAAAGAAGGCAGCTGGATGTGGTCTGATGGTTGTGCAGTAGATTTTGTCTACTGGGATGCAGGACAACCACACAACTGACACAAAGAAGTGGAATGACTGCCCGTGTTCTGTCATTTTACCTTCTGTTTGTGCAGTATGGATAAACTGCACTCAGAAACTAAAATTTACATTTTCCCTGCACTGTTGATGCTGTCTGTCTTTAGTGTGTTTTTGCAAAAGTCACAAAATTCCACGAACCTCGATTTTCATAAATGTGGAAACAACCACTGGCAGCTGCACTCAAAGGGAATATTTACTCATCGTTTCAATGTCAAAATTATGAAAGCAAAGACTGTTTTTGGTGAACAAATAAATGGTTAAAACTGCTCTAAAGTAAAAGGACTGAAAAGCTATAAATAAAAATTCATGATCAGTGCCTCCATTGTGTATCTCTGGGGTTACGAGACACATGTCTGCAACATCAGTAATCACATTTCATGAGTGGTATTTAATAAACACTAAGTATTACAAAAGGAGACAAATGGAGATTATTCACATCTACCTTTATCGTTACCAGAAAAAACTCTAATGTAGTTAAGATCTATAGTTTGGCTTCATCCTAAAAAACACACACAGAATAATATCACTGAGGAGGAGAGGAGAGAGGTACAGCAGTGAGTGTCTACAGCCACAGCCTGTAAAGGTAACATCTAAAGAAGAGGTTTGACTGTTTTTCAAGCTTATGTTAAATATGACCAGCGGTTAAAGTGGGCTGGAAGGATCCTGAACTGTATTCTGGTTCCCTCGGTTAATGAGCAATTAAATCTTATAGGCAGATGAATGTGTGTTACTACAATCTAAAATTTGATTGTAGGAATGTTTTCAGGTAACTAAATACTACTGCCCTAGTACCTGCACTTTGTTGTAGTTTTATTGTATCATAAAGGTCCTTCTTGGCAAAGTGGAACCTTTAGATCAGATTTTAAAACGTGAGCTCTCCACTCTCCTTTTTTTATAACAGTAAAGCCTCATCAAAATGAGTTAACTATGGAGGCCAACGTAGAGTCACTAAAGACCTCTGTCTATACAAACCACGGTCAGACATGTCATTTTAAAAATAATTTAAATAAAACCACTGAAAGGCTATAAAAAGATAGAAATGCACCTCCAACTGTCAATTTTCATTGTCAGAAATGTTATTTTAAAAAACTTAAACCAATAAGGTGGGAGTTAAGATGAAAGCTGGAAGATGAAGAAAGTTTTAAGGCTGAACTTCACAATTTAGGGGAGAAAGTGACACAAACCCCCCACATGAGTGTCAAATATCTGCAGGACAGCCTAGCTGGCACAGCAGTGGTTATGATCTGCTTTAGTTTAAAAGTCTATTTACTGCAATCTTTTTGTTTAGTTTGGTTTATTTAAAAA
>NW_005187814.1:255614-258538 GCF_000239375.1 Pundamilia nyererei | reverse complement strand
GTTAAAACTGCTCTAAAGTAAAAGGACTGAAAAGCTATAAATAAAAATTCATGATCAGTGCCTCCATTGTGTATCTCTGGGGTTACGAGACACATGTCTGCAACATCAGTAATCACATTTCATGAGTGGTATTTAATAAACACTAAGTATTACAAAAGGAGACAAATGGAGATTATTCACATCTACCTTTATCGTTACCAGAAAAAACTCTAATGTAGTTAAGATCTATAGTTTGGCTTCATCCTAAAAAACACACACAGAATAATATCACTGAGGAGGAGAGGAGAGAGGTACAGCAGTGAGTGTCTACAGCCGCAGCCTGTAAAGGTAACATCTAAAGAAGAGGTTTGACTGTTTTTCAAGCTTATGTTAAATATGACCAGCGGTTAAAGTGGGCTGGAAGGATCCTGAACTGTATTCTGGTTCCCTCGATTAATGAGCAGTTAAATCTTATAGGCAGATGAATGTGTGTTACTACAATCTAAAATTTGATTGTAGGAATGTTTTCAGGTAACTAAATACTACTGCCCTAGTACCTGCACTTTGTTGTAGTTTTATTGTATCATAAAGGTCCTTCTTGGCAAAGTGGAACCTTTAGATCAGATTTTAAAACGTGAGCTCTCCACTCTCCTTTTTTTATAACAGTAAAGCCTCATCAAAATGAGTTAACTATGGAGGCCAACGTAGAGTCACTAAAGACCTCTGTCTATACAAACCACGGTCAGACATGTCATTTTAAAAATAATTTAAATAAAACCACTGAAAGGCTATAAAAAGATAGAAATGCACCTCCAACTGTCAATTTTCATTGTCAGAAATGTTATTTTAAAAAACTTAAACCAATAAGGTGGGAGTTAAGATGAAAGCTGGAAGATGAAGAAAGTTTTAAGGCTGAACTTCACAATTTAGGGGAGAAAGTGACACAAACCCCCCACATGAGTGTCAAATATCTGCAGGACAGCCTAGCTGGCACAGCAGTGGTTATGATCTGCTTTAGTTTAAAAGTCTATTTACTGCAATCTTTTTGTTTAGTTTGGTTTATTTAAAAAATGTAATAGACACAAGGGCATTTAAACATTTGTACAAGCTGTAAATAAAGTGGCAAAGTAAAAACAAAAATTAAAGATTAATTGTATAACTTAGCATATAGACATGTATAGAGTGATTAAGTGTATAACTCTCACAGTTACATAGACAGTCTTTCTTTTTTATTGACTCTGAACAGGCCGGCCACAATCACTTCATTTATATGTGTTCACTGCAATAAAAAGTGTGCACAGGGTTTGTTTTGGATTTGTTTACTGAGAATGATCGCACACTTCTATTTCCTCTTCCTGGTATAGTAACCTATTCTGTTAAGCATTTTGCTGATGATGTCATTTTACAATATAATAAATCAATAAATGCTCAGACAAACAAACAGTGAAGTTCTCTGGAAAAGGCCAGAGCTCAACACGTGTCAATAAGTAGTTAAGTGATGTCTTTGAGTTGTGGATAATTTTACCCAAACACATTTGAATGAGTTTTGCAAAAAAAGACTAAAAGTTCAACGATGATCTCATAAATAAATAATATGTCTGTCCTGAGGCTTTTGTTAGAAATGAGGTAAGCTAACTAACACTAGGAAAGACAAGCAGTTTCATTCATATGGACTTCACTATGAGTTTAATTTCCAGCTGTTTTGCTTTTCTCTTTTGAAAAGCAGAGCTTACTTATACTGGACCCATCCTACTGTCTCTTTCTCCTGCTGAGGTCCAGTTCTAGGCTCAGCATCAGCTGGGAGCACGTGCACCTGGACCAAACCAAAACATGAAATAAGGAGGGGGGAGGCTGACTGGATATTATTGTTGTTGCCAAAAACAAAGCTACATTAATCATCCTCTCTGTTGTAGCTCAGGTCTGTTTTTTGATACTGCAATTATTCGGATTAATATTAATAAGATGTGACCAAAAATACTTTTATAAACTGCTCAATGTCATGATGCCAGAGTTTTCTAATGACATGTAGCTTTTGTGACAAGGATTTTACAGCTGGTTTGATATCATGATAAATATCACACATATCCAACAGGTGTGTATCAATCTGAATGCATGAAAACATTATTAGTGTACTTACTACTATTACTATAATTACTGCGTAGAGTAAAAAGTAAGTATTTCTGTCTCTCTCCTTTTGCATACTTGCACAGAGGCAGTCAGGCGATATTCAATATGAAATCAAATAATAAATCAGTTTATTGATATCATTGATGTCTATATAAAGCATTGTGAGATCACAAAAAGCTTGATAAAGACTAAATGTATTCAAAAATCATGCAGTTTGTGGGGATAGGTTAAGTGACTAATCTAAATTGCCCATAAGTGTGAATGCAGGAGGGAATGTGAGTGCAAATGGTTGTCTCTCTCTCTCTCTGTGTTAGCCCTGTGACAGACTGGCGACCTGTCCAGGGTGTACCCCGCCTCTCGCCCTATGACAGCTGGCATAGACTCCAGCACCCCCCACAACCCTGAAAAGGATGAGCAGAAGCGAATGGATGGATGGTTGGTATTCAAAAATCCATCTATAAACCAAAGGTCCAAATTGTGTTATTTAATTTATTTTAAAATTTGTATTTACTTCAACTTTACTGGCTGCCATAGCAGAGTCACATATCTCTGTCTGGGTTGACTACATAGAGAGGATCCTTCTGAGAGGGAGAGTTCAATCTGTCTTTGTTTACTGGAGCAGTTCAGGAGTTTCTATTTGGTCCTTCCTGATTCACCCTGTTTGATTAATCATTATGCTGATATAGCTTTGTGGTACCATAAACATAAATTACACATCAGCTCAGTTCATTGGAATTTGATGTATTTTTCTGGCTCATTTTTAGTGTTATTGTTTAGAGTGGAGTGAAAACACCCTCTCAGGCAGCTATAAAAGAAAG
>NW_005187814.1:253900-255393 GCF_000239375.1 Pundamilia nyererei | reverse complement strand
TTTAGCAGGGAGCTGATGCAGTGAAGCTAATATGTAATGTTTCTTTCTATTCCCTGAAGTACATACAGAAAAGCAGCCTGACACCAGGTCTCACCTTTAGGATATTAGCAGTACAGATCAGGTTTCTTCTGTCACTAAAAAACAAATCATGATCTTTTTCCTCTTCTTGTTTCTGTCTTTTTCAGATGACCGAGCAGTGAAGCTCCTGAGAGGAAACTGTCCCACGTATTGGTGGAGCTTCAACGGCCGCTGCTATAAGTATGTAGCTACACCAAAGAGCTGGTCTGATGCAGAGTTCTACTGTTTGTCACAGGGAGCCCACCTGGTGTCTATTCACAACATGGCGGAAGATAACTTTGTCAGATCCTTAATCAGGAACTCCGACCCTGATGAGAGGGCCACCTGGATTGGACTCAGTGACATCCACAGTGAGGGCAGATGGATGTGGTCTGATGGCTCTGTGGTAGACTTTTTTAACTGGAAAAAAGGCGAGCCAAACAATAGAGGAAATGAAGACTGTGTTACAAGAAACTATCGTAAAATTAAGCAGTGGAATGACTGGCCATGTTCTTCTAGTTGTGCCTCTGTTTGTTTAAAGCACAAAGTCTGTGCTTAGAAATTAAGATACTAATTCAGCAAGGACATGCTATGGTGACATGCATGTGGCACGATACAGAAAGCAATGTAAACGTTTATGTCTGTATATAAATAGCAAATCACTGAACTTTAACATGAATGCCTAATCAGTCATACTAATAAATTTACACACCTCCTGATGAGCTCAAAACTGAGTGATAATTTATAATAAGAATGTAAAATGATTTTTGGTAACAAACATGTTCTGAAAAGGATTCGGATTATATAATAATAATATTCTACATGCTCACTGTGCTTTTAGTTACAGAAGCTTTCTGAGGTCTTTCCAAGATAAAAACAAACAAACAAAGACGTTACTAACAAAACATGAAATTTAATGATCAGTACCTCTATTGTGTAGTTATGTGTATGAACAGACTATTGTATAATATGCAGCCAGGTTAAGTCATGTTTCTTTGGGGGGGCACTCTTGCTTTCACACTACACACACTTAATAGCTCCAGAAAAACTAAAAATCTTCAAAAAGGTGAGAAAAGGTGCACAATGTTTTCCCTGAAGACAAAGGATGCAGTTCAGCAAATCAATGCTTAGAGGACATTAGAGCCAGTGTCTCTAACACACCCTGCTATCAAAATATGGTAAAAGTAACCAGTGCATGACAGAGTGGCCAGAATCCAAGCACACATTTGTCTGCACAGTCAGCTTAATGAGACTTAACAACATTCACAAAACAGTAACTCAGAAAATGTTTTTCAGTTGTTTCTTGAAGTATTAATGTTTACAAATTTGAATCTTCACAGCTGGAATTTAAGTACCTGTTATGAACATTATGGCCACTTGAGTGCAGCAGAAGAAAAAGGTCCTGATGTCAGATGCTTTAATTATCAGGTGTCTTA
>NW_005187814.1:251263-253880 GCF_000239375.1 Pundamilia nyererei | reverse complement strand
TGAACATCCTGTACAAAGAAGCTTCAGCAGCTCCTCATCACACTTTGAGACTTAAAGCTCCAACATGATCTTGCTCCTCTTCCTTCTCGGTCTGGCTCTGGGTGCTCCTTCTGAGTCTCCTTCTGATGACAATGAAGTGAAGCTCCAACTTGGTAACTTTTTTTTGTGCATTTGTTTTTATCTTTTTAATATTATTTAGCAAATAATAGATTTTAAATGCACCTTTATCATGTTTCTTGTTTTGTTTTGCTCAGGATAAATATGTGTTAGTGTAATTGGGGATACATGCATTAATTTGGTTCCACGTTTCAAACCTCCAGCAGAACCAGGCTCAGACAGGAGCAGCCATTTACTGTGACTGGTGGAACTTTAGGCCTCATCAAAAAGAAAAGCTTAATATTAAAAGTAGATTATTGATTATCTGTGTCCTTAATCCAAACTGGCTGATTACACATTAGAGGAGGCTTAAAGTGGAAGGCTCTGCCTCCCATTCTACTTTCAATTACCCTCAAAACCACAAGTAAACCAGCAGACTGAGAGCAAAGTACCCCATTGCTCTTAAAATAAGATGTAGCCTGAGTATTTAATACACTGTATGTCAGGAGAAGGATTTTAAATTTTAGCAGGGAGCTGATGCAGTGAAGCTAATATGTAATGTTTCTTTCTATTCCCTGAAGTACATACAGAAAAGCAGCCTGACACCAGGTCTCACCTTTAGGATATTAGCAGTACAGATCAGGTTTCTTCTGTTACTAAAAAACAAATCATGATCTTTTTCCTCTTCTTGTTTCTGTCTTTTTCAGATGACCGAGCAGTGAAGCTGCAGCATGGAAACTGTCCCACGTTCTGGTGGAGCTTCAACGGCCGCTGCTATACGTATGTAGCTACACCGATGAGCTGGTCCGATGCAGAGTTCTACTGTTTGTCACAGGGAGCCAACCTGGTGTCCATCCACAACATGGAGGAAGAGAACTTTGTCAGATCCTTGATCAGGAACTTTGATCCTGCTCAGAGAGCCTCTTGGATTGGACTCAGTGATGTTCACAGAGAGGGCAGATGGATGTGGTCTGATGGCTCTGTGGTACGCTTTTTTAACTGGCTTGCAGGCGAGCCAAACAACCTGGGAAAAAACGAACACTGTGTGCAAAACAACTTTGGTCCTGTTAAGAAGTGGAATGATGAACCATGCTCTCGTGGTTATCCCTCTGTTTGTGTAAAACGCAGTGCCTGTGTTTAGAAACCAAGACGCTAATTCAACATTAGACAGTTAACCTGATGTTATGTTGGCATGTAGCGTCCCTCCACAATAAATTTAGCAATGTTAATATTAATATATCCTAATTAATATGTTTATTAATTAAACAGAAGTACAGAAGGGCAAGGCTGGAGTACTGAAATTTAAGAACTCTGTAATACTATATTAAACAGATATTTTCATCATGCATTTGTTTGTTTGTTTGTTTTTCTGGATCACTTTAAATTGATAAAATGAAAGTGTTGCACAGCAATAGGTTGTTTGGGTGACTCTGGGTGCTGAGTCCTCTTTAACGTTGAGTATTTGTTCTACATTTGTTTATTAGAGAAGGCCATAACTAGAGCTTGTGAGCTGCTGTCTTCTTGTTACAACTCTGACCTTTCATGTTTGTTTAATCATTATGCTGAAAAGGCCTTTGATCATATCATGAATGCAGAATTACAGCAAAAACAGTCACGTTCTTCTGAGTCTGCCAGGAGGATGTGGCTGTTCAGCAATTATTAATTTCTTTAGAATCTGATGGTGTTTACTGCCCGGTGTTAGTGATGTTTACTGTGGAGAGTTTTGTTCCATTTGGTCAATGATATCACAGTGATCGGTGAAAACTCCCTCTCAGGCAGCTATAAAAGAAAGCAGCTCCACCTCTCTGCAGAAATCCTGTACAAAGAAGCTTCAGCAGCTCTTCATCAAAGGTTGAGACGTAAAGCTCCAACATGATCTTGCTCCTCTTCTTGTTCAGTCTGGCTCTGGGTGCTCCTTCTGAGTCTCCTTCTGATGGCAGTGAAGTGAAGCTACAACATGGTAACCATCCTATATTCTGACTCTTCCTTCCCCTCCTTTATTTAACTTTATGTTTGTGGGGTTTTTTTTATTATCTTAATCACAATTTAGTCAAATACTCCAAGATTTTCTGTTGTCTGTTTCAGCAGTCAGTGATACAAAATTCTTGGTGTTTCATTGTAACATAGATTCCCCCCCGTGTCAGAGAAGTTCTACTATACTGTAGAGTTATGATAAAGACCTGCTAATAAACATAATAAGAGCAGCTTATTTCTCTGCATTTTTTAAACTTTCACCATGTCAGCTGTGCAGACGTGCTTTTCTGATATTCTTCAGAGGTTAGATCAAAGAAAAAAATGTCAGTCACACTGGCAAAAACAGTTATTTGTTTTTCATCGAGCTCTGACTGCTGTGTCTTCTTCAGATGACCACAGAGTTCAACTACTGCATGGAAGCTGTCCCCCGTTCTGTGGGGGATGTGGCCACACACATGAGCTGGGCTGATGCAGAGCTCTACTGTGTGTCACAGCGAGCCAACCTGGTGTCTATCCACAGCAGGGAGGAAGAGGAGTTTGTTAAATC
>NW_005187814.1:250148-250795 GCF_000239375.1 Pundamilia nyererei | reverse complement strand
TTTTTTTTATTATTTTAATTACATTTTAGTCAAACACTCCAGGATTTTCTGCTTGTTATGTTTCAGCAGTCAGTGATACAAAATTCTTGGTGCTGGATTGGAACACAAATGTTTTCCCCATGTCAGATGGGTTCTACTATACCGTAGAGTTATTATAAAGACTGCTTATAAACACAATAAGAGCAGCTTACTTCTCTGCATGTTTCACAGTGTCAACTGTGCAGACATGCTTATCTGATATTCTTCAGTGTCACGGTTCACTGAGGACTCACACGCAGGACTCTTGAACTTGAGAAGATCACAGTGGCATTTACTACACTTTTCACCAGGTGTGTGTACAGACAGTTCGGGGAATAGTGCTATATACAAAGGTGACAGGAGTATGGGCTCCAGGGGATCCAAGGTGGGGAGGACAGGGGGAAAACACTCCTTCCTCTTCGGTCACTCACTGCTTGCTGCCAGCCACTCTCCAATCACTCACGACCAGTGTTGGTCAAGTTACTTGAAAAAAGTAATCAGTAACTAATTAATGATTACTTCCCCAAAAAAGTAATCCTGTTACATTACTGATTACTTATTTTCAAAAGTAATTAATTACTTAGTTACTTTTTAAAAACACAATTTACAACCTGAAGAGGTGATAAAGC
>NW_005187814.1:245509-250128 GCF_000239375.1 Pundamilia nyererei | reverse complement strand
AAAAAACAATTAAACATGAAAATTCATCATCAGTGCCACCACTGTTTAACTCTGGGGTTACAGGTCCTATGAGAAAACATGCAAGCGTGTAACTGATGTCACAGACATGCGGGTGCATGTTTCATCAGCACGCAGTTAGTATTCAATTCAACTAACCTTGATTTTCATAAATGTGGAAACAACCACTTGTCACGGCGGGGTGCGCCGGTGTGAAGAATGAGGTAGACCAACCAAAAACAAGGAGTGAGAGTCCAGGAAAACTGACAAAATCAAACTAAAGCCAATACGAGCCTCAAAAAGTTCAGGGGGCCGACCGTGCGGGCGGCAGCACAGGAGTCCAAAGTAAAACAGGTCCGGAGGCCGGCCGTGAGGAAGACTGCAGCAACAGATCAGGAGGCCGTCCACGACACCAATGACGTCCGGCGGCCGGCCTGGAAAGTGGCCAGCGATCCCGAGGTGGCGTGGCAGCCGGAGCTGGACCAGGCGATGGCGTAGGCGGAGCAGAAGCTGGACCAGGCGACGGCGTAGGTGCTGCAGGCAACGGAGTCGCAGGTGGTAGAGCAGGTGGTGGCTGGATGGGCTCCTCGGGCCCTCCAGCTGACAAGGCATGAAGCAGCGGGGGTGCTGCAAGGTGCCGAGGTGGCACACCCAGGCATCCAGCTACAGATGCAGGATGAGCAGTTATGGAGACCCCTGGCAAAACAGAGCTGAACAGGGGGCTGAGCCGTTACTCTGGCAGAAGAAAGATGCCGCTGACTCTCTGGGAAATTTAATGTAACATCACACAATTCATTTCCCACCAGATCGCCCCTGAAAACATTATTCATTTGTTCACCGTCTGGTTCAGAACCCAGAACAGAAATGTCCATGGCAGTCTGAGAAAAAGTGGTGTCACAGTCAAGTACTATGTGTGTGTTCCTTTCAGAGGTCTTGTCCAAATTCATATTTTCATTTTCCTTCACAAACATAAAGACAGAGTCTTTAGTCTCAGTCTTTGGTTCTTTTAACTCAGAAACAGAAAAACACAAACTCAGATTGGCTGCCTCACCCTCACCAGAATTACATAGATTAATCTTGGACACACAGGCAGCATCTACCCCATAATATTGCCCAGATTCAGTAACAGTCTCTGCATCAGCTCTAGCGGAAGTTTCGCCATTCTTAGCAAGCAAGTTAACTGTTATGGAAAAACCCTGTTCGAAAGTTGGACCCCCAAGGCTCTCAGTACAGTTCATTTCCTCTGAAGAAACGTCACGTTGTCTTCCTGTGACAGTCTCCACCTGTGACAGGGTTTCAGTCACCAAAGGGGCTAGTTCGACCACATGAGCTGCATGTATAACTGAACCGTCCATAGAAACGTGATTAATCAGTTCATGGCTAGGTTCCTGGACATCCATTAAGTCGGCACAACTGGTTAAAGAAGACTCATTCACGTTCATTTTGCAGTCATGTGGTGGACTTGTAACCTGATCAGAGTCTGTGCTTACACATACTGCAGTTACACTTACTTCTGATGGGATGGCTGGCACTAGGTTAACGCCAAGAGTCTGAATAAACTCTTCTGTGATTGGTTTGACAGAGCCATTAGCTTTAGCAGAGACCACATTAGGCACAAACAAATCAAAAGTGACGCTGTCAGAGGGGATTGAAGCCTCATTACGCTCTGACTGACAGGAATCATGCGGCTCGGCCTGGTATTTGGCAGTCTCAGGCCTGCATTCCCCAGCTAGCCCCCCACCAGAAGCTGACTTAGACAGAGACTCTGAGTCATCTATGAATGGAGGTGCAGCTAACACAAGAGTCTAATAGAGCTGTGGCTGCCAGTGGTGGTGCAGACTGTGAGCTTACTATATCAGTAGCACTCCCAACCAACACCCCATCCTGAAATGATTTAGAAACAAAAGAACATGATTCCAAATTTACACAAACTGAAGGTAAAACATGATCATTAGAGACAGTATCGGAGGCCCAGATCTCAGCCTCAGCATTCACTGCGCCCTGAGGGGTGCTGGAGCTACATGGTTCAGACATGTGTCCCCCATCTTCTTCTGGGGGGCACAATTCACTTTTAGAGTTCAGAACATAAACCACATTCCCATTACTGTTCTCTTGACCTGGAACACAAAACTCAGGTGAATTGTGCTTGTTGAGTACAGGAGTGAGAGCATCACTCAGAGGTTGCTTTGAATTGTTCTCCTCTGGTTTACCTAATAATTTGGTCTTACACAATTCATAGCAAGTAGTAGAGTCACAAGATGAATGAGCTGAGGAACAGTCAAGTTGATCACCGGGTACAGACAGGGTGTCATTATTTAAGTCACACCGCTCATGACCAGAGGTTATATCACCACCCTTCACACCAAACATGAGCTCGTGATCAATACTTTCATCGTTTATTAAGAGAATGGGTGGTGTTGAGGAGCACTGGGTCGATATCGCTCCTCCAGCACATGTAGAAATTGTCTTTATCTCTGGAGCGTCTGCGAACCCTTCATGACAGTCACATTCCAGCAACTTAGGAAGACTTTGAGGCGAAAGATTGTCACTAACCTCTATTATTAACGGAGTCCGAGAGGAAACGAGAGTTCCACCAACCTCCAGCTGCTGCGGCGACGTGGATGTCGCCACTTCTTTGAAGAAACCACTGAGGCTGAAGCATTGGCTGTTGGGGAAGTGAGGGGTGGCAGACCCTGGCAGCTCCAAGGGCCCCCGAGAGCCAGGCGTGTTCCCCGAAAGATGTGCTGACAAGCCACGGCTTTCCCCAGAGCTCCTCCTCTACGTGGGTGCAAGCTGCTTGCTGCCGCTCACAGAGGCCGGACTCCATGATTTCCGTAGTAGGTCTTTCTAAACAACTAAACACTGTACTGTCAGTCTCAGAACATGATTCAGTCATAGTTTCCGGCCCCGGTGAATCAATGCACATCTCGCTCCTCTCTATAAAAGGATTATGAGACGCAGACACACAATCACTCACCCCCGGGGGTAGCGCGGTGCGACGGCGGCGCTGACGCCGGTTCTTTCTGGAAGGATGGATGCTGAAGCCACCGAAGCAGAGGGTGGTGTGGCAGTTGTCTCCTCGTTGTCCGCCCACATCCTTGCCAGAAAAGAGGCAGGTGAAGTAAAGTCCGAGCGGGGTGGAGAGGGCGAGCGGCTGGTCCGAGGCGGTGCAACAGTTGTGAGTTCCTCCTCCGAAATGAGCCAGGGCTTCCAACGAAGCTCGTCCTCCCGTACAGCTAGCAATACCTGCTGTCACTCATCGTCGTCGAAATCTGTGGCCTCCACCATCTTGGTGCGCTGGGCTATGTAGCTTGACAGTGGCGGAGACGAACTGTGAGTTGATGGCGGTGCAGCGGTGAGCCTCAGAGTCCCTACTCTGACTGCCTCCGGCTCGCGAGGCAGCGGCGACGACAACGACAACCGTTTACGAGTCTGAGTCGTAGGTGCGGAGGTGGCGTTTAACACCCTCTGGGCCAGCGCGCGGGCGCGAAGCTCCTCCTTCAGGGGGGCCAGAGAGTCGAACAGCTCAAAAAGCTGGGGAAACTGCCGGAGCTGTGGCGCCTTCTGAAGGATGGCGTCAATGGCCTCCAACCCAGTGGACACCACTCTGGGGTCCGTGCACCCACAGATGCGCGTCATGAGCCGACTGATCCGTTGCAGCTCCTCCCCAATCTCGTCCGGACTGTCCGCTGGGTCTGACATAGTCAGATCGTACTGTCACAGCGGGGTGCGCCAGTGTGAAGAATGAGGTAGACCCAAGAGCAGACACAGTGGAGACAGAACTAGGTTTCCAAAATAAGGCAAGCCTTTATTGTGGCTGAAGGCATAACAAAAACACTAGGGAAACACGGAAACTGGGAAAACTAAGAAGACAGAGAACACTGTGTAAACTAAAAAGGCTAAGGCACTCTGTGAAGGAACTATGGAAAAAACTATAAACACAGAGTAACTAAGCAGGCTATGAAACACAGTGTCACAATAAGGGAAACTACGAAAATACGAGGTGAGGATAACAGACAATCTGACACAAAGACACAAAGACACACTGGGCTTAAATACACTGAGGAAGTCATCAAGGAATTAGAGACAGCAGGGGAACACAGCTGGGAGGAATAAGACCTAATGAGACAGAGGGAACAAAGCTAGAAACACTGACATAAGATGGGAACATGAACCTTCAGAGTAAAACAGGAAACAAGACACCACTAAACAAACACGCAGACACGACACAGAGAGACAGACTAGACACTGAACTAAACCTGCAATAAACATGAGAACACAAAAACTTACGAACTAATCCCTAAACAAGAATAACCGAAACATAGAGTCATAATCATCATTATCATCATAATAAGAAAAGAATCCAAAATGCAAAAACACACCAAAAACATAACAACTCAAAATACTGGGTCAAACTGACCCAGAACCGTGACACCACTGGCAGCTGCATTCAAAGGGAATATTTACTCATCGTTTCAATGTCAAAATTCATGAAAGCAAAGACTGTTTTAGGTGAACAAATAAATAGTTAAAACTGCTCTAAAGTAAAAGGACTGAAAAGCTATAAATAAAAATTCATGATCAGTGCCTCCATTGTGTATCTCTGGGGTTACGAGACACAT
>NW_005187814.1:229951-236959 GCF_000239375.1 Pundamilia nyererei | reverse complement strand
GGGGTTTCTCTGTTAATTTCACATTCCTGTGGTGGCGTGCTATGTGCTTGCTCACATTTGAAGTTGAATTTTTCGCTGTAGAAAGAAGTTTTCTTCCCACACAGAGTGTACAGCGGACGCTAATGTTTTTGTCACTTTTTACAAAATCAAACTCAAAGTAATGTCAGTACTTCCAAGCTTTAAACGCCACATGGTCGTATCGCATTTATAAATGCAAGCAGAGGAAAGAACAAAACTCTCACTTATTACATTTGATAGAAAAACCTATTTTAAAAAGAGAGCTAATGCTCTTTAATGTAGGGAAGTATATACCATACCATAAATATACAATTACAGCAAAAACAGTCACGTTCTCCTGGAAGTCCCAAGAAAATGTTACTGCTATGTCCATGTGGCAAATGATGTCGCACCAGCAGTAAAAACACCCTCTCAGGGAGCTACATGAGACAGCAGCTTCAACTTTGAATTCAGAAATATGAACATCCTGTACAGTGAAGCCTAAGCAGCACCAGTTGTACCATTTGGTGAAGCTTAAACTTGGTAACTGTCCCATATATTGGTAAGCCCTGTTTTCTCTACTTTTTCCTTTATTTGTGTCTTTTGTTTTTTCACTCAAAGAACATATTGTTCATGCTTCTATATCTTTTGTTTCAGCAGTCAATGATACAAAATTCTTGATGTTGGATTGAAGCATACATTTCTTTTACCAATGTCAGATGGATTCTACTATACTGTAGTGTTATGATTATGACTTGCTGGTAAACATAATAAGATACAGCTTACTTCTCTGCATGTTTTAACTTCCACAGTGTCAACTGTGCTGAAGTGCTTGCCTGATGTACCATCTCTGAAGAATATCAAAGAAAAAAGTCTGTCACACTAACAAAAACATGATCTCTTTCATTCTTACTTTTCCATTAAGTTCTGACTACTGTGTCTTCTTCAGATGACCACAGAGTTAAACTACTGCAAGGAAGCTGTCCCCTGTTCTGGTACAGCTTCAATCTGCGCTGCTACAAATATGTGGCCACACACATGAGCTGGGCTGATGCAGAGCTCTACTGTGAGTCACAGCGAGCCAACCTGGTGTCTATCCACAGTGAGGAGGAAGAGGAGTTGGCCAGAATCCAAACACACGTTTGTCTGCACAGTCAGCCTAACATGTTAGATACTCTGTTCTATTTTTATATCCGTGTTAAGTTACACATTATCTTGGTATTATTCATATGCTGAAAATGAAAAAACAAACAAAAAAATCATCTAAGTTTACATTTTACATTGCAGGTTTTAAGTGTTACTCCCAAGTTATTGGAGGCTCTTGTGTTCATCTTCAGTGCCAAAGGTTCAGGCTTAGGATCTCGATCCCACCTGAGCAGTGCACATCAGTTCTGTCAGTGTGACAGAAACCATCATCTTGTTTGTTCTACTTATGTCTACTTATGCCACACATCAGTAGTGATGTGATTTAATGTACCCTAGTGGAGGGTTTTACAGTGTAATTGTTTCATTGTTTCCTGAACCCACAGTGAGTGGATCTCTGCAGCCAGACGTGTACAGCTGTTTCACAGGCAGCAACATAAGCACATGTCATATTTTTATGTAAGTTTACAAATTAAGTTTACTCAACTGACTAAAGAACTATTTACATTTTTCTTAGGAATGATGCATGCTTCTCATTATGAACAGAAATTATTTTTTCAGATTATTTTTTGCTGTGTGCTTGTTATGACATAAATATAATTCCATAGTCATACAGCACTGTCTGTGAAGATCTCAGATGGCTGGCAGTTCACACTGTATTTACTTCTCTTTCTAAGAAAGAAAAAGAAAGAAAGAAATCGGGCTGCATCGGGGGAGTTTGTTCTCTTTCTGTTTACTAGAGGAGCTGAGGAGTTTTTTTCTTTTCTCTTCCTGTAGGTGCTCTGGTCTGATCTGTTTTAGTAACCGATTCCTTTTATGACACAGTAGAATATAATTGCACAGTAAAAACAGGCACGTGTGAAATTTTACCTTTTTACTGGCTTGTGTTTAGTCAGTTAGGTTTGATTAGTCATCATGCATATAACACCTTTATTGTACAATAAATATACGCTACACAACAAAAAACAAACAACCTTTGTTAATCTCTTTGGAATTTTTTTTTTTTTTCTGGCTTATGTTTAGTGTTGTTTACAGTGTATAATTTTGGTCCAGCTGGCCAGTGATGTCACACCAGCAGTGAAAACACCCTCTCTGGCAGCTATAAAAGAAAGCAGCCTCGAATCCTGTACAAAGAAGCTTCAGCAGCTCCTCATCACACTTTGAGACTTAAAGCTCCAACATGATCTTGCTCCTCTTCTTGTTTGGTCCGGCTCTGGGTGCTCCTTCTGAGTCTCCGTCTGATGGCAATAAAATGAAGCTCCAACTTGGTAACCATTCTATGTTTTCCTTATGTTTCTGATGTTTTTTGTTTCAGCAGGTAGTGTTATCCAAAAAGTATTAGTGTAGGATTATAATATGGATTTCTTTTCTTCCCATACCAGATGGTTTCTGCTAAATCATAGAGTTATGATAAAGACCTGCCAATAACCATAATAAGCCCCACTTTCTTCTCTGTGTATTTTAACTTTCACATTGATGGGCAGACTTTCATCTTTCATTTTGGCACCATAAATAAGTAAGATTAAAGTTAGATAATAGACTTCTTACAAAGTGAACAGTCATTTCAACTTTCACTGTGGCAGTTATTTGTAGCTTTGATCTGTAAATGACAGACATGTAACCAATCTTCTCTGAATAGTTCAGGGGTTTAACAATGAAGATGTGAAGGCTTGAAAACTAGACCAAAGAAAACAGTCTGTCACCAGGTGTCACCCTTGAAATACCAGAGCTGACCTGCTTTATTTCTGCAAAAACACGATCTCTTTAACTCGTACTTTTTCACTTGATCCTAACTGTGTCTGTGTCTTCTTCAGATGACCCCAGAGTTCAACTACTGCATGGAAACTGCCCCATGTTCTGGTACAGCTTCAATGGCCGCTGCTACAAATATGTCGCCGCACACATGAGCTGGGCTGATGCAGAGCTCTACTGTGTGTCACAGGGAGCCAACCTGGTTTCTATCCACAGCAGGGAGGAAGAGAACTTTGTCAGAACCTTAATTAAGAACTTTGACCACACTGAGGGACACACCTGGATTGGTCTGAGTGACCTTCATAAAGAAGGCAGATGGATGTGGTCTGATGGTTGTGCAGTTCGGTTTGTCCACTGGTATCCACAACAGCCAGACAACTGGAAGGGAATTGAACACTGTGGTCACATGAACTATTTAAACGTAAAGAAGTGGAATGACTTCCCATGTTCTGTAATTTCTCCTTCTGTTTGTGCAACACGAATAACCTGTCCTAAAACATAAAACAAAACAAAAATATACATTTAACCTTCAATGTTTCTGTTATATGTCTTTTATATGTTTGTGTGACACTGACAAAATTCCATTGACCTTGATTTTCCTAAATGTGTAATCAACAACTAAAAGAAAGAAAAAAAGTATGTTGTATTTTGCTGTGCTTTTCATCCCGTCTGCTGCAGCCTCAGTGGTGTTTAGTGTACCGAGTGTTGTGGAAGTTTTCCATTTAAATAAAGCCTGCAGACGAGCGGTGAGCGGTAGCTAACATTCTTTAATCCAAACACACAAAGAACAGAAAACCAAGCTTGTGGAGAGCCTACATGACCGCGGGGCAGGTCAGCAGAGTCTCCCTGAGCCTAGCATGGCTCTCAGTTAAATACCTTCTTCAGGAACAAAAGGCAGTACACAGCTGTTTCACACCTTAAGGTTCACACTCCCTTGCTACCTCCCAGAGTCCTCAGAGAGACAAAAGACTCTTCCTGTGGCGTTGTCTGCTTCCCCCAACTTCCTTACTACACCCCCACCATTTGTCTTACAGTATGAGTGTCAGACATGTTAAAATCCAGTGGCACCAAGGTATTATACAATAAAATAATGTGATTAATACATAAGTAAAAGAAATTCCTATACATGAGACCAAGGAAAGAATCAATGGAAAATAAATTTGAAACATAGTTTAGCTTGGCGATATACCTTGGTAAACACTGATACACCCTCTCAGTACAGAAAATCCAACGTTAACCCTGAAGTTGGGTTTCTAGTCTGCTCTTTGAAGAGGATGAAGAGTGGAAAGGCAGTTGGTCCAGATAACATACCCATGGTAATACAGAGAGGAGTGGACTAACTAACCAGAATGTTTAACACAGTCTTGGAAAGTGAGAGGATACCTCGGAAATGAAGAAGAAACTGGTACCGATTTTCAACAACAATGGTGATGTGCAGACCTGTAGTAACTAAAGGGGAATAAAGCTCATCACCCATACCATGAAGATATGAAAAATAGTTTATGAAGCTAGTTTAAGAAAAGCAGAAGTATGCAAAGAAAAAGCACTACAGATATCAGGTTGTTAGGTCCATGACAGTATGAACCCTGTTTCCAGGTCCAAACTACTCTGCATGTATTAAGGCTGTTGTGTTTTTAACACGTTTTAATCTTTGTATCTTGATCTATTTAATCTGAAGAACTGATCACTATCTGCCTCTCTCGGCTTTTATTTCCACTATTCATTGGTGGCATGTTTGCTTAGTTTTTAAAACCTTACGATGCAGCATTAATGACTAACCTTGTATTGTGGATGGATTATCTCCGTTGTTCTCTTGACTGAAGTTTGCCGGTTGCATTTGTCTCTAATCATCGGGAACCCTCGCGTTAACTTTCATTGAGTGGAAGAAACGTTAGTGTTCATCCTCCAGCTTCACTGCATTTATATATAGCTAACCATAGCTGTGTCACAACTCGCCCGTGATCACGTAGCACATCGTTATATACCAGCTAGTCCAACTTCTTCATTTATGTTGGAAGCGATGGCTGAGCTGTACTTTGTAATTTTTTAGAAATCCCTCTGTCATAACATGGTATATCAACTTTAGATGGAAACTAGTGAGCTAACTCCCTCTGTTAAACTTCGTAAATTCTGATTTCATGAATGCCTGGATGTTAAACTTATTTGTTACACCTTGTAGAGCAGCCACATTGACCATTTTATTAAAGATTAGATGAATTTAGACAGTTTGGAACTCTCAGTGACCCCGCAGTGTTCGTTTCACTTTGGGACCTGAAGCGGAGTTTGGACCCAGAAAAAGCTAATGACGTCAGACTTAAAGACCAGATAATGTTTGCTTTGAGAGTGTTGATGGAGAAGTACAGAGGAGGTCAGAAGTTGCGGTGCAGCTCACTGTGTCTTGGTGGATCTAGAGACAGAATGGGATAGAGTGCCAAGACAGAAACTGTGGTACTGTATGAGGAAGTCAGAAGTGGCAGACAAGTATGTGAGAGTGGTGCAGAACATCTATAAGGACAGAGAGACAGCACGAGGTATGTGGTATTAGTGTGGACGTGTGATTACATCAGAGATCGTCTCTTTGCTCCTTCGTATTTGGTAGATGAGGTCAGGCAGGACGCTCTACGGACTGTGATGTTTGCAGATCACATTGTAAACTGTAGTGAGAGTAGGGAGCAGGTGGAGTAGGGCCTGGAGAGGTGGGGGTATGCTCTGAGGAGAAGAGGGATTAAAGCAGAAGCAAGACAGAATACATGTGTGTGAATAAGAGGGAAACAAGTGTAACAGTGAAGCTACAGTGAAGTTACTAACAGAAAGTAACACTATCCATAAACTGTAATCAGTGTGTCCATTCAGAAAATCCTGTCTGAATGCTAGGTTTACATGTTATGCGATGGCAACGCCGGAAATGGAAACATCGCAGGAAAAACCAAAAGATCATTATTCTCATAAGGTCACATAGTTTTTAGATGTTTGGTGTTTAACTGTGTTGGTTTCTACCTGTTTCTAACTATGGCCCAGTTTCCTTCTAAATGATCCTTTAAGACTTGAAGCTACTGAGAGTCATGCCCTCTTTCCGTACTCCCTAGCTGAAAGCCTCTCATCTTTCCATCTCTTTGTGTATGTTCAAGAAACTTTAGTAAAGGGATATGGTGGAAGTTGAGATGAAAAAAGCTTTAAGACTGCACTTCACATTTTAGAATAGAAAGTGAGGCAAACCCCCCACATGAGTGCCAAAGGACAGCCTAGCTGGCACAGCAGTGGTTATGATCTGCTTTTAGTTTAAACGTTTATTTACTGCAGGGATTTCATTTTGGTGAATTTAAAAATGTAATAGACAAAAGGGAGCTTAAATATTTGTATGCACAGTAAATATTTCAAAGTGGCAAAGTAAAAAAAAGTTACATAGACAGTCTTTCCTTTTATTGACTCTAAAGGTCTAGGCTGGCCACAATCACTTCATTTATGTGTTCACAATTATAAAAGCTGTGCACAGAGTTTGTTTTGTATTTTTTACTGGGGAGGCTTGTAAACCTCTGTTTCTTCTGGGTACAGTAACCTATTCTGTTTTTCTTTTTGCTGATAATGTGACTTTGTAATATAATAAAACCATAAATACTCAGACAAACAAACAGTGAAGTTCTCCTGAAAGTGCCAAAGCCCAGTTTAATACATAGTAAAGTAAAATTGCTTTGTGATGTCATTGAGATGTGGACGATTTTTAACCCTCTGTTCCCTTTCTGTTATGGCCCAGGTCAATTTTTGGACTCTGCAATTATTCAGATTAATATTAATAAGATGTAATGAAAACAACTTTTGTGTTTCCCTGTCAGTATTCCACTGTCTCTATATTGTATATATTGAGTCTTTTTGTCGTGATGTTCACTCTGTGCCATTTATAGAGTTTGCAAAAAAACAAGAGTAAAGAAATAAATTAAGAATAGCAATCTGTCTGGGGTGCTCTTTTCATACACTGTAAACATTAAAAGAGAGACAATAGTTAAAATTTAAAAAATATGTTTCAAAGTTGCAAATTACAATACTATAAAAAACAAAAATCTACTAAACCAAAGGTTCTAATTGTTTATCTACCTGCCTCTGAACAGGCCGCCCACGATC
>NW_005187814.1:227114-228827 GCF_000239375.1 Pundamilia nyererei | reverse complement strand
GGTTGACTACATAGAGAGGATCCTTCTGAGAGGGAGAGTTCAATCTGTCTTTGTTTACTGGAGCAGTTCAGGAGTTTCTATTTGGTCCTTCCTGATTCACCCTGTTTGATTAATCATTATGCTGATATAGCTTTGTGGTACCATAAACATAAATTACACATCAGCTCAGTTCATTGGAATTTGATGTATTTTTCTGGCTCATTTTTAGTGTTATTGTTTAGAGTGGAGTGAAAACACCCTCTCAGGCAGCTATAAAAGAAAGTAGGACCAACTCTCTGCAGAAATCTGAACATCCTGTACAAAGAAGCTTCAGCAGCTCCTCATCACACTTTGAGACTTAAAGCTCCAACATGATCTTGCTCCTCTTCCTGCTCGGTCTGGCTCTGGGTGCTCCTTCTGAGTCTCCTTCTGATGACAATGAAGTGAAGCTCCAACTTGGTAACTTTTTTTTGTGCATTTGTTTTTATCTTTTTAATATTACTTAGCAAATAATAGATTTTAAATGCACCTTTATCATGTTTCTTGTTTTGTTTTGCTCAGGATAAATATGTGTTAGTATAATTGGGGATACATGCATTAATTTGGTTCCACGTTTCAAACCTCCAGCAGAACCAGGCTCAGACAGGAGCAGCCATTTACTGTGACTGGTGGAACTTTAGGCCTCATCAAAAAGAAAAGCTTAATATTAAAAGTAAGATTAGTGTCCTGAATCCAAACTGGAGCTGGTTCCACAGTAGAGGAGGCTTAAAGTAGAAGGCTCTGCCTCCCATTACCCTCAAAACCACAAGTAAACCAGCAGTCTGAGAGCAGAACAGAGTATTTAATACCTTGTATGTGAGGAGAAAGATTTTATATTTTAATCTGGATTTAGCAGGGAGCTGATGCAGAGAAGCTAATATGTAATGTTTCTTTCTATTCCCTGAAGTACATACAGAAAAGCAGCCTGACACCAGGTCTCTTCAGGTTTCTTCTGTCACTAAAAAACAAATCATGATCTTTTTCCTCTTCTTGTTTCTGTCTTTTTCAGATGACCGAGCAGTGCAGCTGCAGCATGGAAACTGTCCCCCGTTCTGGTGGAGCTTCAACGGCCGCTGCTATACGTATGTAGCTACACCGATGAGCTGGTCTGATGCAGAGTTCCACTGTTTGTCACAGGGAGCCAACCTGGTGTCCATCCACAACATGGAGGAAGATAACTTTGTCAGATCCCTGATCAGGAACTTCGATCCTGCTCAGAGACCCACCTGGATTGGACTCAGTGATGTTCACAGAGAGGGCAGATGGATGTGGTCGGATGGCTCTGTGGTAGACTTTTTTAACTGGAATGCAGGCGAGCCAAACAACTTGGCAGGAAAAGAGCACTGTGCTACAAACAACTTTAGCTCACATAAGAAGTGGAATGACTGCCCATGTTCTCTCAGTTTTTCATCTGTTTGTTTAAAACGCAAAGACTAATCCAAGATACTAATTCAGCAATGGCATGGTATGTTGACATGTATGGGGATTCCACAAAAAAGATAACAATGTAAACTTTTATGTCAGTTTTGTTGATCTGTGCTTTAAATTGATAAAGTATTCCTACTGCTTCTGTGTGTATGTAACCATTGAACGACAGAATCTGTACAACGCTGTTGGCCTAATGACACTTATCAACTTTCACAAAACAGTAACAGGGACAGGCATTAGTAGTTTTTAGTGCATATCTTATCTTAA
>NW_005187814.1:224517-226426 GCF_000239375.1 Pundamilia nyererei | reverse complement strand
AAAGCTACACTGTGGAAAAACACAGCCACACCTGTGGCTCGATTAGATTGGCTGACAGAAAAGGAATACCATGGCATTATCCTAAATCCCTTATCCCAGCTTTTCCACACAGAGGCTAATTATCAAACATTAACCATAAATTATGTATAAAAATGTCAAGTGACACAAAGGGAAAACTGAGCAGACGAGGACATCTGGTGACAATTTCATGTCAATAACACCTTTACAAATATAATTACTTAGAGAATTGGCTATGTGCTCGATGTGTATTTTACCCACTGTATATCTGATCAGTTATGATGGCAAGTGTAAATAAATCAAATATCTCAGTGTCATACTAAGGTGTCATATTAAAAGGAATAGAGAGAAATTGTTCTTCAGGTCCCTTTGCTCCCCTTATGAAGTACTGTTTGTCCATGATGTGGACGGGGGGACAAATTGTGGCAGGATCAGCCTGATGTTATTTGTATCCCACTTTAACTTTGCAGTTTAAAGAGCTAACATCTCCAAAATTTCAGGTGAGTTAATCATTATAAGAAGTGTTTGTGAACAAAAAATCAAAAATGTGGGACACTGTTTATCCGTGATTTGGACAGCCCAGCGTGTGCTCCCGACGCAGGGGAAACTAATTCTGTTGTGGAAACCTAACTTGGCACCACCATTGTGCAGGTGAAGCCAAAGGCAAGATGTGCTTCATCATTTTTCCTTAATGTCCTTTGTACCCCTTTTGTAAAAACATAGAGAAATGCACCACATAAAATATTGCAAAAGGAAAAGGTTGCCTTGCATGAATATAGTGTACAAACTCAAAACACACATTTCTCCTAAAAATTAAGTTGTGCAAATGTGAACAAATCAACTTGTTACAGATATTCATCTCCGCTCGAGAAAAAAAAAACAATCCCACAGAACAAAACTCCACCAAACACCACAATAATACACAGTAAGGCCAAATTAATACGTCTTCTCATCAGACATTGATGCTTCTTTACTATGTGACTCAAAAAATAGGAGACAGATGTTTGTTTGTTTTTTTAAAGTTCATTCATAATAAAAACTAACTGTAAGATGTTTAACTATAATGCTGTCTGTATTATTGTTGAAGTCCTAAATTATCACCTTTAAAGTGTTTATGCTAATAACACTGTGTACAGTAAGACAGGCATGGAGAACAGCACTGACTGGGAGAGGCTTTGAACAGATCACATACTCGTTTCAGTTAAACATATAAGACTTACACAATTATCTACCTAAAATCTATTTATTTGAAATATCATCTTATGTACAATTATAATGTATTGTTCATCTCCCTTAAATAAACAGGCAGCCTTAAAGTATGAAATATTCATATATGAAAACACATAGATTTGTCTATTGTCTCAATGGTGGATGGAGCCCCACAGGCCTCAATGTGAGCTTGAAGCCATTTATAATGTTTAAGTTGTGTAATGTGTAGGCACTCATGATAAACAGATTTTGAATGAAATTATAGGCATTGAAGCCACTGAACCCAGTCAAAGAGGTGGTAACATTAATTTTATCAGATAAAAAGAGAAGCATTCTGGATATTTTGTTTAAAGACTTCACACCCGAGAGGCATGAATGAGGATTTTTCTATCAATGAGTTTCTGTGAAATGTACCTTTTGTGTTTGTATGTTTTTGACTAGATTTTGGCATTGTCTCCCTCTTTTAATGTTCTTGTACTCATATTAACTTTTTATTTTTATCTTTTTTATTTTTTATATTAACTTATTTGCATTTTTTGTGTCCAGAATCTATTTGTACTGTGACTTAACCAATTAGCCAATACCACCTCTTAAATGTCAATTGTTCAGGTGGTTTATCTGTGAAGGTGTGATTGGTCCATTTGAAAAAATTTCAGTTTCTTGTCTTTTATTTAAACACAAA
>NW_005187814.1:195298-223330 GCF_000239375.1 Pundamilia nyererei | reverse complement strand
CACTCCTGAGAGGAAAAGATGTTTGTGGTTTGAATCTTCACAGCTGGAATGTAAGTACCTGTTATTTACTTTGTGGCCACTTGAGGGCAGCAGAAGAAAAAGTCAATGTGATGCTGCTGATGTCAGATGCTTTAATTAACAGGTCTTATCAATACTTTAAGATCCATTGTGAAAGGTGTTGTTTGAACCATTCCTGCATGACAAATAACATGTTAGATACTCTGTACTTGTCATATGGTATTATGATGTTATCATATATATCATGAAAATTAAATAAACAACAACAAGACAACAAGTTCACATTTTACATTACAGGTTTTATGTTATTGGAAGGTCTTGTGCTGCACAAGTTTTGACTCCTGGAGTGCTATATAAGGACAAAGATTGCTAATTCAAAGTCTTCTATGAACTCAGTCTCTGAATCATTATAAAATAGGTAGCAACAAGACAATATGAGTGAAGGTTATATGAGTAACAACTAGTTTAACTGTCTAACTAAGAAGCTGGCAGCTTCATTAGCTGAGAACCTGACAGATCTTAGAGCTTCTTCACAACATCATCATCTTTTCTGTGATGAAGAAAGCACTCTCAGCGCCCGATCTGTTCGTGGTCCTCTTCGAGACCCCCTCATCAGTCTCCACCAATCCATGAGTCCATGAACTTTCACGACAGCGAAGTCAACCTCAGTGGGTTCCTGATCGTCTGACCTTTTTTCCACATCATTTTCAGATTTTGGTCTCCTTGTCCTCTTTCCGTGTCCAAAGTTTACATCAAACACCATCTTTTTAGTTTTCCTCAGTAATGCAAAAAAAAAGTTAATAATTCTAGAAAACTGAAGTATTATAAGAGTCAAGAAGAAAAGCACCTCAACATTGTATTTCCCTGTTGTCTTTAAGTTATTGTTATTCATTTATATTCCACCACTTCAGAAAATAGAACTGCGTTAAATATATAGTCAGCAAGAAACTCCTATCATAACGACAAGAAACTTGCCTTCAGGCAAAGGTTTCCCTGGCTCTAAACATAGACACGCCCACATGTCGTTTTTCGCGCGAAAAGCGGGACTAGACCATTTTGAGTAATGGGGGAAAGTAGAAATACTACTACTTCAAAACATAGATAAACCTTTTTACCAAAACCTACAAATGAGTGAGACCGTTGTGTTTTGTTATAAAGACCGTGAGTGGAGTCTTAAAGTTTAAGCAGTTGGACTTAACTATAAATTAAGCAAAAGATCGGCAAATACAAAACGCCCATGTTTGCATTCGCCGGGCTTTTCTAGCGGTTAGTTTTTAAATACACCTCTATCGCCGAGTCTCATGTAACAAGATACAGGTTATTGTTATGCCACAGTCTGGTTATAAACAGAGTAAAATGACCCTCACGTCAAAGGTAAGTCGTAGAGCAAATCTCGTGTAAGCGTGGCTTTCTTTTGCCTGTTTGATTTTAGGGTAAAGAAAAGTCCTGCCGAGTCACTAAACGAGATCCAAAGCCGCTAACATTGGTGGCATGGTCGGCCTGAATCACTAAAGTTACGATTCGTTTTCTGAATTATATACAGGCTAGTTCACAAAGGTTTCTTTTGTACATGTCATCTGGCAAACCAGCGACTTGATACGTACTCAGCTTCGGATTAGTGTTCAGGTACATTCTGAGTTTAAGGTTGTGGTAAAAATGAGCTGATGCTGGGTTTAGTTTTGTTTTTATGGGGGGGCTTCATAGGTGGGTTCCGGTTTGTTTTTCTGCGAGGTCAAAGGTCAGCTTTACTGAAGCTGAAAGAGGTGGTTTAGCCAAACAACTGGGACATCAGCTGCTTTCCTGAGACAACGTTTTACACAGCTCATTAGATGACAGATTCATTTACAGCACGTAAAATCTGAACCTCTTCCCTACACAAATGCCTGTAAACAGACTTTACATTTGATAAGCTGCCTATAAAATTGATCTTGAAGCAGTGATGCTACTATAACATCTGGTTTAAGCTGGCGGATTCTTTTATATTTACTTTATCAGTAATGGTGGAGAGATGTTTTTTCTATTGTAAAGCCCACTTCTCCATTTAAAATTTGGAAATCATAAATATCATATGTAATTTAAAAATACTGATTCCTTTTTTTTGCACAATCAGTGCTTTGGTGTCTTCTCTCTATTTGACCTACACTGGCAAAATGTAGGCACCCAAAGTATGTGAAAAGTAGGGTGTTAAAGAGTCATTCACCTTGCCTAGAGCCAGCTTACTCTGATTGGCTACCCCTCACAAACAGAAGGTGGGTGGTACTTCTACGCTCAGCCACAGATGTGTGCCAGAAACTATCACCGATTTTTCCTTTTTGACATTATACAGAGTCAAGTGTGAAGAAAAAAATATTTGTGATAGGCTTGTATTGAATTATTTTAAATTTTTTACCATGTTAAATATGAGCATCTAGAATACAATAGAATTGAATAGCCCTTTATTGTCATTGTACATGGAGGAGTGCATGTGCAGGAGGAGTAGGATATAAATCGTAAGACGACAGGAATAAATGGCAAATAGAAGAAATGTGTACAATCAAGAGGAAGACAAAACAAAAGAATAGCACAACAGGTCACCGTTAGATCTCTCAGAAGAAAAGAAAAACATCATATGAAGAAAAGGCATATTAATATCAATATTATTATTATTAGCCACAGAAAATTAAGGGACTGGAGAATCAAACCGCAATGCACTGTGTGGAGGACCACACATAGGAGTCTGTCAGGATTGACGTGCTTTTGGAGTCAGCCTCAAGTGGCAATGAAAGGAACTGACATGTGCATTTTGGCCTCATTTCACAGCTCTGGAAGTTGCCTCTTGTTTTCACCACACCTTTCACATAGTGGAGAAGCTTGTCCACTAATAGCGAAGTAGCTCCCTCTGGTGAAAAATGTTGACTGCAACTTGTTTAATATGGTGCTTTACATATCTGCCAACAGGCTCCATGCTTCAAATCCAAGTATATAACTGCCGAGCTGGCTCATCTGTTCACCCAGTCAGACAGTGAGGAGGACTTTGAAGGTTTCAGTGAGGATGAAGAAGAAGAGGATAGAGGACGCTTTAACAAGCAACTAAGGACCAAAGTATGAAACTGCTAACGCTGTGTTGTTTCACAAAAATGTTACAGCCACAGCAGAAGCCTGCATGCTTTCTTTTTCTCTGGTTTTCTGCAGGTGGTGGATTCAGAAGAGGACAGTGACATAGACACAGGCTTCCACTCCGATGAGGAGGAGGCCCCACCAGCAAAGAGAAGGAGTCTTTTAGTAGCTCTGAGGTAGGTGCATGTGTAAAACTGGTTTAAGTAAGTTTTGGGTTGTTTTTTAGTTGTTGTTTTTAAGTAACTTGATTAGAGTGAAACTGGGCTCCTTGTCACTGTCCCTAAATCTGTGATTGCTGAATAGAGACTTTTTTTGAAAACTTTCTCCTCAGGTTTCCTGTCAAAAGAGTGTCTTCACCCAAGAAGGAGACACAAGAGAAAAATGTTAAAAAGCCAGTCAAAGGAAAATCTCCCTCACAAATATCCAGAGGAAGGCAGAAGGTGAAGCAGAAACAGGATGAAGAAAAGGAGGAGGAGGAGGATGAAGACAAAGAGGAGGAGGAACTCTCTCATAGCCTAAAGAAACGAGACAAGAACATCCAAGAAAACAAGGCCATGGTATTGAACCCTTCCTGCCCTTTCATATTCTGACATCTCAACACATTTACAATAATACAACAGCTTTTTCTTTGTCAGTAGTTCTTAACTTGATTATGTGGTGGTGTTTTTTTGTTTGCTTGTTTTGTTTTGTTTTTTGTTAGCTGGCCAAGTTGTTTGCTGATCTGAGTACAACGATGGCTGACCTGACAGCACCAACCACTCCTCAGGTGAGTATATGTGGCAGTTTCATGTGATGGGAACATAAATAGACAAAAAAAAAATAAAAATAGTGAAGCCATCTGGAAGCCCATCGAATGTTGTATTGAGGTCAAGACTTCCTGACAGTGTCCTTATGCAATAATGACATTATACTGGTCATTGTTACAAATATAGATACATTTTAAAAAGCTAATAGCTAATATTACAAGGCTGACTTGCAGTCTGATGATAACCAGCAGCTGTAAAACTGTGTTTCAGTAAATAAAATCTCTCACTCGCTGTTTACGTGGAGCTTTTTACCCTCAGCCATAAAAGGCTGATTGGGAATTGCTGTCACCCTGCTGGGCGGCGTAGAAACCTGCTTATTTTGAATGGATACCATAGATGTGTGTAGTAGGAGGCTGAGGGGTAGCACTGGCAGCCACCAGTAATTTTTCTTTTTTAACCTATACTACATGCAACCAAAGCACTGTCAAATTTAATGGGTCCATACTACTCAGACTACAATCAAAAAGCAGAAAATGTCCAGCATCAGTTGGTTAAAATTCTACACATTCTTATAAAGATATAGTCTCATAGAAATAGATGGAAGTATCGGAAGAGTTTATATTTGGTGCATTCAAACTAGGTAGAAATAAGACTATACTTGCTAAGTATATGTCTGTACCGAAGTATGAACCGTTCTTGTAAGTAGGCTTTAAAACACACACACATAATACTAAACAAGAAAACAAATGCAAAACTGGACACTGGTGTGTATGTTTGAGTAAGAGGCATGAACCTCTTAAAAATGTAAAAATATTTTTATAGGTGTTTTGTTTTGTTTTTTCATGCTTTTGTGTTTATTTTGTTTATTTATTTTACAGACTCTACTGTGTTTTTACTGACAAACATTGTTTTTGCTCTATTTCCGCAGAAGAAGAAACGGCTGTCAGAGAGGGCAACGCCAAAGAAACGCAAGTCTGAAACGGACGTGGTGTCAGAAAGGAGGAACCCGTCGCGTAAGGCTCGTCCTCCCGAGAACTTTGCAGTGGAGGAAAAGAGCGAGCCAGTTCATGTCCGAAGCCCCCGTACTGTAGACATCAAGAGACTGGTGGAGGTACAACACCCAGCACACTGTCTGCTGACATATAGCAACACAAACGCATGGATGAACTCAACAGGAAACAAAGGGCTTTTTGATCAAGCAGGTTATTGAAAATTTCCTTGTCTTTAATCTGGACTTGGTACAAGTTATAGTTAGTGTGATAGCACAGACGTGCATATCATAGTAAATTGTTATAATGACACTCTGTTGGATGTTTAGTTTTGAGAGCTCTGTAGTGGAGTACTGTGTGCACATTTTCCCCCAAACCAATTACTCCTAAAACATCTGCTATGGATTTGATGTATAAAACTGATATTTAGTCAGTAAGGATGAATACAATTTGTTTGTGGCATTTCACTTTTATGTAACCTGGCAGGTGGACGAGGACCATGTTGGTGAGAAACACAAAAAGAGAAGGAGCCAGTCTTCCAAGAGGAGTCAATATTGCGTGAAGTCGGTCGACGAGATCACCAAAGAAGACCTGGACAACATAGCGTACCGCAGCAAAGACAAGATCTGGGACAAGGAGAATGTGAGTCTCATCAGGCCGTCCTCAGATTTGGGCTAACGGTAGTCTGCAGCAGTGTGTTGTATTCTCAGGTTTCCTGAGTTGGAGCAATTTTTTTTCACACTGTATGTGTGTGTGTGTCTGTGTGTGTGTTCTCTCCCAGGGAAGCTCATGTCACCAGTGCAGACAGAAGACTCTGGACACTAAGACAGTGTGTCGCAGTGGTTTCTGTGTGGGGGCCAAAGGTCAGTTCTGTGGACCGTGCCTCAAGAACCGCTATGGAGAGGACGTATGCACCGTGCTGCTAGACCCGGTTAGTCCTAATCCACATGTTTCTCACTGTGGGTTTAGTCTACCCCAGGCAATCGTGGTTTCTTTTGTCTTTCGAATAAGTAATAATCTTTTGGTTGTTGTGATTACATTCTTAAATTTTCTTTTTAAAATGTATTTTTACAAAAAGTCGCTGCATAGCGATGTGATGCTCGAGGAAGTCTTACATAGTGGACAATGTTCTGAATCTCTTTAAAATCCTCTGTCATCAGGAATTAAATAAAACTAAACTTAGAAGTGAACAGCAGTTGGTACATGCATAGCTCAATGTACAAGGCAGAGAGCGCCCCCTGCTGAAACTTTCATGTAATTACTGGAAAGTCTGAGCACAAAAGGTACAGAATGTTGTAAATTCGACTAAAATATATTAAGGAAAAAATGCTGCTTTGCACATGTATAGGCTTTTTTTTTTTAACATCAAGTTTTCTTTTAGCTGATGATCATTGCTGATCATCAGCAATGGGAGGGAATGGAGATGAGGAATATCTGTGTTAGCGCATAGTGTCCAGCCTGAGATGTTTCTATGGCAGCTGTGCTTCATATTGATCTTGGTTCTTACACTAAGGAGCTCACATGTGGCTCAGATCTGAGTGAGAGCTGTGATTTAAGTTGAGGAGGAGTTCAGTGTGACTGGGGGCAAACCGAGGAAGCTTCAACAAACAAAAATCTAACAAAGAGATGAAAGGTTATAGATTTTTCACCAACAATTTGTTACTTATTCTCTATTACTGAGATCAAAGCAGAGACCATTTATATGAATTATTTAATCATTTCCAGTAGAGTGTGCTGAAGCACAGAGCCTGAAGAACAGACAATTAGTGACCAACTGAACAACCAGAGTTGGGATCTTTTCTTTGTAGACGTGGTCGTGTCCCATCTGCAGAGGGATGTGCAACTGCAGCCTGTGTCGTAAGAAAGAGGGCCGCTGTGCCACCGGTATTCTGGTCGGTTTGGCTCGCTACAACGGCCACGACAACGTGCACGAGTATTTGGAGAGGTGAGTCTGTGGTTTGGGATTTTTTTGTTTTGAATATCACAAACTGGATTTCCCAAGAAACTGATATGATGTAAAATTATTTTTCTAAATTTATTGACGATCAAGGGCACGAATTACTAAACAGCAAAAGTAAATGGCGTGTGAGCGCAATCCCCAAATAGCGCTCATAGGTGTGGTTAGTTTTACAACTGATTTACAAAAGTTACACTGTTTTATTAAGTACAGGTGGAGTCGGTTCATTTTGTTGTCAACCACAGAATAATGTCTTTTTTTTTAATGTCTTTAAATAAAATGCATGTTGCAAATATTATTATCAGTTTGGATACTTGATGTTGGTATTTTATATTATAAAAGCAAACATTTCCTAAAATACCTCATTTTGATGCTTACTAATTGAGTCTGAATGTGAGCGATTACTGAAACAATTACAATGATTAGCCGACACATGAGCTGGATAGATCGTAAATATAAGTGTCGGGTCTTGTTTGCTTTGTATTTGTTGTCTCATTGATTTTTGGGTGTCTTTGGTTGAAGGCCAGTATGCAGGCAGTGATCGATTCGGTCTTGAGCTCTGAGCACCGTATGTTCAGACTGAAATTGTTGACGGATCAGTGATGATCATAACCACTGGTTGCAGCCTTTATTCAGCCAGCAGCTAAAACCTAGAGCTGTCATGTCTGATTGTGGTTTTTTTTTTTTTCTTTCTCCAATGCAGTATTCGAAAAGAGCTGCAGTGAAAACAAGAGACCCGATCAGAGGAGAGAACTTGCAAAAACAGATGATATCCAGGGGAGGAGGATCTGATGCTGCACAGTACATGTACTGTAGAAATCATTTTAAATGCACATTTTTAGGTTTAGAGCAAACTTTACTAGACATACTAAATCTAAAGTTTGTTGTTGTTGGTTCTTTTGAGCTGAAGCACCTATGCTGTTCTATGTTTTATATATGCTGATTTTTTTATTTTTTTTTAAGACTGCATAAGATGCAGGGATGCTTTTTCTTTGTTTTAAAGCCAGTACTCACTTTTTACTTGGAGGTTTGTTTTCTTTTGGGTCGTTTTTAATCGTGGTGTTGCTTGGACAGCTGTAATGTTTTAATTTTTGTGATTCGGGTACAAACAGAGCCTTTAACACAAACTACTGTTTTAAAACTGAGTTACTTTGCAGCTTTCCTGTCAGTCTGCTGTTTATCCTAATAAAGGACATTACTATCTGAACAGTTTGTTGTTTTTTATGCAGTACTATAATAATCATAATAATCATAAAAATAATAATAATAATAATAATCATCTAAGTGTTAGAACAGTTCAACCCTTTTTTGGAATTTGTTTGTTTGACATAAAGTTGTGAATAATTAATTTCTGAACCAAGGCTCAGCTTCAGTTTGACGAGGTTTGCTGTATTTAGACTCTTTGTATTTGTAAAAAAAAATTAAAAATGTAGGGCATCCTCAGGTTCTGGTCATGAATTTATGTCACACCAAAACAAATGTCTAATCAGCCAATCACGTCGACTGAAACTCAAAGCGTTTAGACACGTAGACATGGAGGAGAGGACATGCTTGAATTCAAACTGAACATTAAAGGAAAAAGTGACTTTTGTTGGTGTCCAGTTAGTTTTGGACCCTTTCTGAACTGTGTGGATGCAAGTGAAGTGAGTACCTTCTAACTGACCCATAAAGATCCTCGTGGTTCAAACAGTATTTTGATTGGAGTTAAGATTAGTTGAGTTAAAACTTTTCATCAAGTGCACCGAGAGAAATTTGACCGTGATTTCCCACAGAGTAACACCATGTCAGTATTTACTGCAGTCGAGCTCAAAGCTGTTGGCTTTCATCTTCAGATGGTGAATTTAAGTGTATGGGAATTAAAGAGCATTCTGATCGGTACATTAATTTCAGGCTTATTTTTCATTGGTGGATTTGTCTTCAGCAGGCAGCTGGTTCAAATCAGGGCAGTTGATGACTTGTAGAATCATTTTTTCCGACTGGATGATTAGAACTGAAAGCATTTGTCTGTAGTTGATTCGCCCACATTTCAACTCATCTAACCTATTTTAATGTCTCTGCTTTTAGTGTGTAAAGGTGATCTCCTAATGAACACACAGTGAGTCTTAAAGTGAAATCCACAAAACAGTTCAAGATTAAGAACTATTTTACCTGTACATTTGATGCCAGTTCCCCTCTTTCTCTATATGTCACTCACTCGCTGATACTCAAACACAGAAGATATTCTGCAAATATTACGGTGTTTCCTGCTTGAACTTCAGCTTTGAACAGCTCTGCACTTTGGCTTTTGTGTGAATCATTCATTGTATTTGTTATTCAACATTTTTTTCACCAAAGATTCAGCAGTTATAAAAATATAAATCAAACCATTTTTTAAGGAAATGTATTCTGCGGTTTTATATACCAGTTTCAGTTACTGTTGTTAATATGTTAACAGTAAAAATAAGTTTTCTTAAAAATAATAACACTACTGTTATGTTACTTACTGTACTTGTGGAGGAACCCTAAGAGACTCTTATTGACATCTAAAGGAAAAAATTTTTTTAAATATAGATGCAGATTCATGCAGGAATATTCATGAGTTTTTTATTTGATTTGATTTTGTAGTGTGAGAACAGACAGATGGGAGTCTCATAGTCAGTCAGTTTCTCTGGCTCTGAAACAGCAACAGACCTTTGAGTTTTTGGAAGACGCCCCGTTCTTTCTTCTTTGTCTTCCTGATTTTAAGGTCTTCAGACTTCTCTGGAATATTGATAACAGATACAGCTGACTGAGACATGGATGGAGTTTTAGAAAGAGGTTCCTCACAGGGAACTTTCAAAAGGAGGTTCTTCGCTGAGGGGAACAGCAGGCATTGGCCGACTTTTTTTGGCAGGGTCTTTCAGAAGGACATTCTTCATTGGAAAGACCATCAGAAATTGGTGGAGTTTCAGAAGGGGGCTTAAAGATCTTGGATATATCGTTCTTTTCTACATCTGCAATTGAAATGAGCAGCACTGGCGCAAAGTTTGCACTGTTGGTGAGTAGAATTTCTTGAGGATATTTGTCTCTGATTTTTGTCAGTATGCTGTGGACCATGTCATCTCTAATGGAGCAGGAGAAGATGGCCTGGCTTTCCACCGCTGTGAGAGTTTTGTTGACATGATCCAAAGTGGCCTTTGTGACACTGAAGGAGATTATGCTCAGATTCTGGGACGCCCTGTTCAACAGGGGGCGAGGAGGAAGCTCCCAGAAGCCCTGCAGGACGCAGGGAACTACCTGTATAACCAGTTCATGTGCGGTGAGCAGTTTGGTGCTTTGTGCTTCCTGATGCTTCTCTTTCAGGATCTGAATGTAATTTCTCACCATGCTGAGGACTTTAGGTGTTCTGTAGAGTAATGTTATAAGAATGATCTTTTAAACATATTTAAAGAATCACAGAAATATTGAAACACTGTAGCTGGACTATTAAGAATCTCACTGATATTTAGGACGTACGGCCTAAGGAGCATCCACGCTTGAAACTTTATATCCCTCATTTTGTTAATGACATTCACGGCCCAAACCTAAGATGAAAAACACATTTACAGGGCATTTTATTCTAGAGGTTATGTGAACATAATGAAAAAAATAAATCTCCAAAAGTTTCAGAAGAGGTTTGGCTTCTTCTTCATCGAAACCATCTAATTCAAACTCTCAAAGCCTTCAAAAGAAAACAAAAGAGAGGTTTTCTCACAGCATTAACTCACTGCTATCTGAGTCTCCACCAAAAGATCTCTTAGATCTTCATGTTTGATGGGATTTTGTTTTCCTTCTGAAGCCTAAGAAACTCCATCATCATTGCAATCTAGAAATAAAAGGAGACATTTGAACACCACCAAACTCAGGTCCTCGGAAATTACCTGTTTTATGTTCGTTTTGGTTTGCATGGATCTGGGTCTTACCTGAGCCCTGTAGCCTGGAAGATATCAGCAGGTCTTCACAGCCATGTCGTAAATGCATGAGTTGAACAAAACCTGTCAAAGAAATAACGAGTTACTCATTGTCATTTAAACTGATCGTCAGTTTGTCAGCTTTTAAAACTACATCAAATTCTTTAAACTGAAATGCAGTAAAAACAAATACTGTCACATACCCTGATGGGTTTGTAGATTCCTCTACTTGCTTCCATTGAAATGTTGTAGTTGTATCACAGTCGGGAACAAAAAATGTCAAAAAATTGTGTAATGTACAATGTAGACCTTACTCTTTATGTCACTCACTTGCTGACACACACACAGACACACACACAGACACACACACAGAAGACGTTTTGCAAAAATTCTGGGGTTTTTTGAGATGATTGAGTTTAGGCTTTTAAAATACATCATTCCACTCTTAAAGTAATTTAATGAATATGAGATTTCAATATTCATTCAGATTTTTCCTAAATCTAAATTTTCTTTGATCATTGTACATGTACAACTTTAAAACTTCGTCTGTGTGAACTTTATCTTATCATAGGTGAATGATTCGATGTATTTCCGTTAAATTTAACAAGCTTCCCAAAAATGTCAGCAATTAGAGGATTTCAGAAAGAAAAAGAAAAACCCTATGAAATGCTAAACTAATGGTGCCAAAGCCATACATATACAGGCTACATGCTAAATGACTTCAGCTCTCACAGTGGTCGGTATTACATCAGAGTATCTTCAACAAGAGGTAAGGGGGGAATCAAGCTCACGTGTTTAAACTACAACACAGTAACCTAACAGGCTGCACCAGCCGAGCCTGAATAAGCAGTTATTTTGTGTGTATCTGGTGTTATTTAGCCCCGGCGAGTGGGGTCAGGCGCAGGTCATCTGCTGGTCCCTCTGGTTACCAGCTTGTGTCATGTGAAAGCATGGTCAGAGGTTATCCTGAGGTCACCGGCTCTCTATGCATCTCATTATTGTGCAGCATGAGTGAGAAAATGATTACAGCTATCATTTGAAGCTCTAATCTTACCCATGATGATCAGTGTGGGTCTCCTGGTTCTCACTTAACATTACTGGGATTTTTAAGCACTGAAGAGCCACAGAGAGGCTTTATTGTAGAAAAATTCCCCCCCTCATGCTTCAGTGTGTGATAGGAGAATAAGAAAGTCTGCCTTTGTTCTGATACTTCTATAGCTTATTAGATTAAAATAATTGATACCTACAAAACTTGACAGAAGCACCTGAGGGTGCAGAGAGAAGAGCTGCGAACTGTTTTTGAAGTGCTTCAAAGGAGTGACGCGCCAAAGGTACACGTGAGGTGCCAACTACGTGACACGCTTTGTAAACCCGACAGAGTGACTTGTGGGTGAACCCTCACAGGCTTGGCGCTTGCCGTTGCAATTAAGATGTTGTTTTTGTTGATTATTTTTATTTCTGGAGTTTCCATCATCTAAGAAAAACCTCCAGAAATATACAAGAAGAAATTCATTCAAGCAGGTTTGACAAATTTCTTATTGAGTGTCAAACGATTGTCCTGCGACTCAGGTCGGATCTTCGCAGCGCCATTCCGAAGGCCACAAGTGGCACAAAGAGAAACCCGGGAGCAGAAATTGTTCCCACAGGGAGGGCGGCTACTTCATCATCACCGCTGTCAAAACACAGCTGAGAGAATACCCAGTAATAAGGAGGCGGCACGAGTTTTAGCTGTGTGTCTGTGCAAAGAGCACCATATGTAAAAATAAAATAAATTCGCAGTGACTCACTCCCCACTCAGAATCATCAGAGATGAAATGTGAGCCTCACTTTAAGAATCACTTTATTGTCAAGTGTTATGCAGGCAAAGCATCTTTTCTGCTTGTAATTTTTCTTCCCTTTTTTTTTGTTTTTTGTTGACATAACACATTTGTACAAACCAGTTTTAAAAATATCAATAAACTGGAGCCTTTGAGGCTGTCCTGCCAAAAAACCCATTATCAAATGTCATGGAGACGAACAAACATCTTTAGAAAAAGATTTACAAATGAGATGTCACTACAAAATATCAAAGAAAGAAAAAAAAAAAGAGAAGTCGTCACACAAAATATTACCAAAAAACATCTAAATTTGTTTGGTATCAACCTTTTTCAGCTTTAAACAATAGTAACTTTTTTTTTCTCCTTTTTTTCTTTTTCTTTTTTTTTTTTTTGCTTTCTTCTTCTTTTGTTTGTTGATTTTTTTTCTCCAAAAACACGTTATGGCGCAGAGAGAAAAGAAAACAGAAGAAGAAATGAACAGCGATGGTCAGACATAGAAAGACAAAAAAAGAAAAAGAAAAAAAACAGAAGCACAGAGAATAAAGAAGAGAGAAGCAGCACTACGGCAAAGAACTGAAACATGCTGTACACAACCTCAGAGTCAACGCGCACAAATACAAGTCCAGCAAAAAGGCAAATATTACAAATCAAGGATAAATAATAAATTAGCCATACACAGTGGGGGTCCTGTGTGTTAACATACTTAAGGAGGGGTGGGGGAGTTAAAAGAATTGATAAATTTTATAAAATAAAAGCATCTTATTATTATTTTTTTTAATTTCAAATGAATATACGCACTGAACTAACACAGAGAAACACCACCAGAAAACATTTCGTAATATCCACGTAGCTAAACGGCCTGACCGACTCCCACCCAACAGCTCCGTCTTATATATATACCTGCCTGTGCTTTGGTTTGCACTCCGCGTCACCCTCTTACAAGTCCGGAGAGCTCCCCTCTGACTCCGTCCGGCTCACTCCGGAGATCCCTCTGTACGACAGCTTGTGTTAAGGCAATTGTGGTACATCGGTCATGTAGCGGGGTGGGGGGTTTAGAGGGGCGGTCATTAGAGCACAGAAAGCAAAAAAAATTTGAAAAGAAAGAAAAGAAAGCAACGCTGTCATCACAGTTACGCCGACCGTGCCGTGTTGTTTTGTTTGATGTAAAACTGTCAAACACGTGGCGGCGTGAAGTGTGCAGCCGTGATGTCAAAGCCACCCTGTGGTACCAGGTCATCCGGACTACGGCGCTGCCTTCCTTAATCTTAGAGCGAACTGGCTTGTTGTATTAACAAGAGAAAACTTCCCCTGACAATGTAAACATGGTTTCACTAGGATTGTCATTATTACAGTATTGCTTTCACTACACAAACAAAGTTGTAGAAAGCTAGATTGTTTTTCTCTATAGAAACCCTTTTTTTTTTCTAATGGCCACTGCGCCTCAATAGGAATGCATTTTATAAATCTTTTTTTATATGTGCTTTTTTTCCTCCCCTACTCTTCTTTTTTCTTCTCTTTTCTTAGAATTATCCCCCTATATTTGTCATCTGATCGCAAAAGAATCAAACACCTGAATCTTATCTGAGGACTTAAACCTGAACCATGAATAAAAACTCAAATTAGGTAGATCCTCTGCAGGACAGCATGGGAGTACACACTCATTCACACAGCTCACATTTACACCCACCCCCCTCCCAATACTGCCCCTGTTCTGTCACTGATCTGCAACAGCTCTGTACCTTGATTGACCCTCAGCACTGCCTGACAGGTGTGAAGCAGGAACACAACTTTTGTGCATAGAGTTCTGTTGTGATTAGGAAAATGTCTCTCAGTGTCGGGTGGTTTCAAATTCAGCAGGTCCCCTGTCTTGTGCTAATCTGCGTACATCCCTTCCCCGCCACACCTGAAATTCTTAATAGATTAAATTTTTATAAATGCCAAACTAATCTTTGATACACTCTAAATTTCTTTATTTTGTTATTATACGCGTTAGTTTTGTTTTAGACTGTTTATATTTTTCAGGTTTCCCTTCATCGCATGGATCCCTGCCCGTCCCTTTAGAGTCTCTTCGTGAGCGAACCCTTTCAAAATAAGGTCAAATTTTAGAAAAAAAAGGAAGAAAAAAAAAGAGAAAAGTAACCCCTTACAGTCTATGCAAAGACCTCCAAAAAAACAGGAAGCCAGCCTTCCAGCGAAGAGACGGGAGGCAGGCGCCTACTCAAACTCCTCTTCTTCCTCCTCTTCTTCCTCCAGGTGATTGGAAGTGGTCGGCGTAGCGGGGTCAGAGTCACGCGACAGTGTTGCTACGGCGACAATCTGCGGGGAGGCGCCGAGGTCCTCGGGAGTGTCTTCCTCCATGTCGTCAGTGGTGATGATTGCCACCGCGGCGCTGCTCTTCTTGTTCTGGTGGGTCTTGATGTGCTTCGAGAGGTGGTCGCTGCGCATGAAGCGCTTGGAGCATTCGGGACACTCAAAGCGCTTTTCTCCTGCAACAGTGTGGAGAACAAAAAAGTCAGACTAATGTTTTAAGGAAGACTTTAAAAGAAAGAAAGTAAAGAAAAATTGTGATTCCACCTATTTTTGCAGCTTTTCTCTGCCCTATAGATTATTTGGGTGGTGGGAAAAAACAAAAACCTTTAAAGGTGCCACTTTGGCTTCTGCTGGACATTTCTCAAGAACTGAGGGTAAAATTAAAACATTGCAGCTCTAGTTTGTATTCAGCAGTGAATTCAAATTCAATTCAAAATCACCCTGCATGTCTGTGTCTATGCTTTCTCCCACCTGTGTGTGTTCTCCGGTGTCTCTGCAGCTCGTCGCTCCGGGTGAACCTCTTGCCACAGAAGATCCAGTTACAGACAAACGGCCTCTCACCGGTGTGCCAGCGCAGGTGGGCCCGTAGGTGGGATGTCTTTCCATAGACCTTCCCGCAGCCCTCCATGTGGCAGATGTGCTGCTTTTTCTTTGTGGGATCCCCGCTGTTCCTACAACACAAACTTCTGTTATGAGTGAGGACCAGGAGGTTTGTGTGTGTGTGCTACAGATCAAACTCAAAATACTCCTATAATGATTACATGTTTATATTTGTAATTCCATAATTTTTATATTACAAAGCCTTTTGCTTATCCCCCCCATATACTCTGTAACCCTAAAGCTTTAGCATTACCTGAAAGAAACGCATGCAGGAAAACAAACGTTCTCAGGCAAAGTCCCTCCCCTAAACCAAATAGAGCATTTCCTGTAGTGAGAATATGGCTGTCATGCACTCCTCCTGTTGTGTTTAAGAAGCCAATTCTCATGACATTTTCAGTGCTTCATGTGTGAAAACAGTTTTAGATATAGTTTTGTGCTTTTGTCTCATTTAGTATGTGCAGATGCATGAATTGTCAAGTTGGACCCCGCCTTCTCTTTCAGTCGTTTGCCTGCACCCCACCCCCACTTCTCCTCTGCATTTGCAAGCCTCAGAAGTTATCTCACGAGCGCTGGGCCCAACTGCCAACGCGTCTGTGTATGTTAAGCAGCGTAGCAGAACAAGGTACAAATTTTTTATGAATCAGGAAGTAAACTTTATGTCTCATTAGCATATATATACATATATATATTTTTTTTTAAAACATCATATGGACATGGTAACCAATATATGAGTATGTAAAATTTCAGCTTAGGAATCCTAATCTTTTATTCAAAAGCAATTAAAATTCAATTGCATCTTTTTTTAAACCACTGTTGGTGCATGATATTGAAAATTCTGGAAACAATGATTTTTTTTTCTCAATGTTCTCAAAATTGAGAACATGTTATTTATGGATTTATGGAGAATGAACTGTGTCAGTCTTGTCAGTTTTGTTAATTTGTTAGTAGTAATCAGTACAGAGAGAAAGCTGCTGTGAGGTGATGAAAAAAAAATCCACTACGGAAAGACTTTTAAGTCCAAAAACAAAAAACTGTTTCCTTTGAGATTGTATAGTTTGGATTCACTATAACTTCTGAGCCTTCAAAGTCCCTTCAAAGACTAGAAATAATCATGAGTATCTTATGCATGCTTTGCATACCTTCCCTCTCCATCCCTGCAGTTTGGACAAGAGCAGGCAACACGTCGAAGCCTCTTGCTGGGCGGTCCCTCCTGGTCTGAAGAACTTTGCACAGAGCTCAGCTGGTCTGGACTCATTGACGAGCCTGATGCAACATTGCCCACAGTGACAGTCACTGGAGACGACTGAACTTTGACCCCATCTTGACCCTGTGGTTGACCTGGAGGATGATTGAAAGTGTGTAAACACATGATCAAAAACAAGAACAGTTTCTATATTACAACAGAGAAAGTTAAAAAACAAGAACACCTTTGACTACAGGCTGTACATACAATATGGAGCCACCATTATATCTCCCATTGGTTTGAGGTGATCTGCTTTGAAACTTTAGGCCTAAAGCATATGCTGCATTGTCTGTTCTATTCTAAATGTACTAAATGAGCATATGAATTTCACTCAAGAAGACTTGAAACTAACACTTAAAGCCTTTAACTCTTTAGGAAAATAATTGCTGAGGTATTAAGACAAGTGAGATGTAGTATCATTTTTCATAGACTTTTCTACAAACTGATACCAAGAGAGTCACCCTCTGCTGATCACTAGAAAGAATGTAGTTCAATGACTTGGTCTTCACTTTAAAGACAGAGAGGCAACATGCACTTTTATTACAGACTATGTGTCATACACATAGTCTAACTGAGCAAGCAGGAGAGCAGGACATCCTTTAATTCAAGCTTTATAGATTAGTTTGTCATGATATGAGGGATTAGCGCACTGGACTAATATGATATTTTCTCAAGAAATAAAGACTCTCTGTCTCCACAACCCCATTGCATTCACGGTTTATGAAAGTGAGCAGATTGGTGCTGAATACGCATTTAGACAGTTACTCTCATAATGCCCTTACCCTGTAGACCAGTAATAGTGAGTGGTACGCCCTGCACCTGGACCCCAGCTGTGCTCAGTCCTGCAATGCTGACCGTCTGCACCCCTGACCCAGGGTTTATCTGGGCTGCACTTAGCGTCAAGGGAGCTCCACTAAGAGAGACTAGTCCCCCACTTCCAACTGCAGTCCCACCAGCTACCGGAGCCAGCGTCAGCTGCTGTGGCACAGCTGTCCCGAGACCACCCTGCAGGGAGACTCCACCGGGTAGCTGCAGCGTTTGCCAGGTGAGCTGCCCAGAGGGTGATAGGGTTGGGGTACGAATAAGGACCTGGGCAGAGTTCGGGAAGGCCTGGATGGGCTGCAAGGTCTGTCCTGGAGCCAGCTGCAGGGTCTGAATGTGCTGAGGTTGCTGTTGGCCCTGTGCCTGACCCTGACTCTGAGCCTGGGGCTGCAGCTGGATCTGCTGCACCAACTGGTGCCCCACCTGGCCCACAATCACCTGCTGAATGGCTCCAGGTGTCTCTGTCTGGTTCTGTAGCCCGTTGGTCTGATTCTGGCTTTGAGAGTCTGCCTCGCTGCTCTGCACTTGGGCGTCAGCTGATCCACCCTCTGATCCAGCTGAAACCACTTGAGCCCCATCAGGCACGCTGTCGCCTTCAGCTACTGCCATTGTTGATCCAGCTGCAGCTGTGGTAGGAGCCACCCCTGACACAGCTGTTGTCACCAGCTGGTTGCCATTAGCAACAGAGAATGTGCCATCTGCTGATTGGATAAGCTGCACAGCTCCACCCCCTCCGACATTATTGATCACAGGCAAAGCCAGGGTCATGCCACCAAGGTTTATAGGTACTGTGGTCATGACAGGAGTTTGGGAGCCTTGCAGAGTCTGCAGCTGAAGTGGGAATGACTGCGCAGGACGAATCTGCAGTGGAACTGTCTGATTGGCTGTACTCGTCAGGATGGCCTGCTGGTTGGTGGGTTGAATGATAGCTTGGGTCTGGCCCGAACTCTGAGTCTGGATGAGCTGAACCTGCTCGGGAACGGCCCCGATGGACGCTGTTTGAGGGCTGATGTGGATCTGCTGTCCATCTGCAGTCTGCAAGTGCGGGATGACCTGATACTGGACTCCTGCTCCGGCATTGGGCAGGTTCTGAACCTGGATGATCTGAAATTGCTGCTGCTGATTGGCTGCGACACTGTTGGTCCCACCTACTGCCTTTACCTGCCCAACAGGAAAGGAGCAGTAAATCAGTTATGTGGACAAGGATTAAAAATTGATAAAAACATTTGCACAAACACACCACTCCCCTCACCTTACGTCCACCAGGTGAGCTGTCATTAGTCAAGGTGGTGGCCACGGTCACAGCAACAGGTTGACTGGTGTTCTCCTTGGCCATAGTAGGCGCTGCTGTAATGATCTGCCAGCCGTTCCCTGTGAACTGTGCCGGGACCAGTTCTAGCTGCTGGGGCACTAAGGCCTGACCCCCAGCTGTGTCCACCACTATTTGACCCTGGATCTGTCCCGCCTGCAACTGGATCTGACCAGCCTGGACCTGGATCTGCTGGGCCCCTGCTTGGCCCTGTGCCCCCTCTGCTCCCCCCTGCCCTCCGATCTTACTGCAGGTGGCTGCTAGCAGAGCCAATGGAGAGGGCTGAGAGGAATCCTAGAGGAGACGGTGGAGGAAAGGGGATGGAGGAGTAATGGATGGATGGATGGGAGGGGTGAGAAGGGTGATAGGGAAAACAGGAGTGACAGGTGAAGGAAGGACAAGAAGGGAGTCAGGGTTAGAAACATACATTAACAGCTTGTACGCATACACAAACAAAGCCAAAGAGTACATGTGCAAAGATAAAAACGCTTAAGGCTGGGGATGATAGCAGGTATCATTGCAAACGCTCACGCAATGATTAATTTTAAATGAATAAGAGAAAAAGAGCGAGGGGTGGGAAATAACATGGTGCAGAAAAAAGAAACACAAAAAGCTGAGTGAAAGCGAGAGAGAGAGCTGTCAGTGGAAGTGGGCGGTATTACAGGAAGCGAGTGGGTGGGCGTGTGAGAACCACATTTCTGTTTTCTGAGAACACTGGAAGAAAATGCCGCCTTCTCTCTCCTCCCTTTTCAAAGGAACTAGGTCGCAGGCAAATTTTTAATGCTCAACACCTCACAACAGTGCACGGGGAAACAGCCTAGATTTTGTAACAACTACAACAGCAGGAAAATTAACACAGCAGCGATGCTCGTCATGCACATTTAATGACAATAAGATGCGCTCAAGAACAGCTGCCTGGCTCAAAAATAATCTCAAAGATATATATGTATACAACCTGCTGCAGAGAGAAGTTTCACAGTCTTGGGGCCACTTAACCAAAGCTGCAGGTCTTTCAATAATATCCACGTGCAGAATTAAATCATTCTGACCATAATTCAAACAGACAGTTCAAAAAGTATAGCGGCTGAAGTGTGACAGCCGTGTAAGCCTATTCATGAGGCTCTGGGTTGGCTCACTGTAGGGCTGCACAGAAGCAGGAAGTGGAATTCACCAGAGAAACGCCCCCAGAGGTGTCTGGCTGGCTAGGCTGGGAGGGAGGGAGTACATTTTTGGCCTACAGGCAAGGGAAAAGTAACGAACTATAATAAACTCCTGTCTCCTTGCTTTTACCTGTGATCCAGAACTTTTCCCCCTTTTAGATGCTTTCCCTCCTTCAGTTCCAGATGATTCCTTCTTCGAGTCTGTGAGGAAGAGGCAGAAATGTTAGAATATTTTCAATTACAATATTATCACATGGGGATTACTGAGTACTACAAAGTCCCGAGCAGTATACGGGGCACTGCATGCTGCAAATAAAATCCAAGCAAAAAAATAGCATATATGGCATCACAGAGGTGATCAATATAGACAGAAGAGAAACCAGTAACCTTATCATCAATATCAAAGGGGCATTGAGCTTCCTATCTGTCAAACGGCTATAAAGAGGGAAAGAGGGGTGGAGACGGGGAGGGGGAGGGTACCTACCACTCATAACGCATTAATATACCGAGAGGGAGAGGGTGTAGTTCACGGTAGAAGGCCGGCCGGGTACACAGGCGGAGGACGGCCTATATGTTCGGCTCTGAGCCGTGGCGGATCTGCCCGTTTGACGAAACCACCCACCGGCCAGGAAGGGCGGTGCCAAGCGCAGGAACAATCAAACAGCCCCAAATAACGGAAATAACAGAGAGAGCGGTGACCGTCCCCGGTCCGCCGGACACCTCACAGATCCGTCGTATGACTCCTTTACCGGATAGACAGTCCATAAACGAACAAATTGGCGGTTGTCAGAGTGATATCCACAGAGAAGTTGGCAGTGTGTGACCGTAGAGGCCCACCCACTTCCATTTAAGCATCAGGACAACACCCTCCTCGCAGCTCCTGCCTGTCACCGCTGTTTCTCACGCCGCACGACGCGGGGACGCCTCGTCGCTGTCCGTCGCGCGCCGAAAACAAACCGTCACCTGTGTTGGTATTTTAAGCGTGTTCCCCTTTTTTTCGTGCACAATTGATTTTTTAAAGGGGGGTATACAGGGAGATAGCTGTGGCTTTTGTGGGCGGATGCGCTCCTCCCACATATTCAGATTGGACGACGGGGCTCGGCGTGCGAGGGTCGAGATGGGAGTTGTATTTTGGTGAGGCCTCGCCTTCTCGAACTGGCTAGCGCGAGCGGGACTACAACTTCCGTGATGCTCCGGCTTGTCGGTTGGGTTTGGAGCGGCGGTGTCGGTAGTCATGTTGGTGTGAGAGCGAGAAGGAAGGGCGGTGACTTCTGTGTTGTGGGGGTTGGGCAAACGGGAAAGGAGGTGTGTGCGCGCGCCCGTGTGTTTTGTGCACGCGTGTCAGTTTCAGAATGTCAGTAAGGGTTAAAAAATTAAAATAATCAGGGAAACAAACGATTTAATTATTTTGAAATCATTTAAAAGGTGAAAATGCAACAGTGTTGCTTCTAAGCTGATGTACGTCTATTTATTTACCTCATCTATTTCCCCCCTTGTTGTCAACTTTAGATCCTATGTAGTAGAAAATTACGTCATTGCATTGCCAGAGGCTTTAGGAAATTCACACTAGTACAAGATTTGTGTGTGTGTGTGTGTGTGTGTGTGTGTGTGTGTGTGTGTGTGTGTGTGTGTGTGTTTGTGTTGTTATGCAATTGTGAATTGAATATGTGGGTTCTGATTGGCTAGTTCAACAAAAAAGGTTCTTCAGACAAATTGAACTTTTGGGATATGCATTATAGCTTCATTCTGCCAATCAACAGTAATTTTTACAGTGGGGGAAACGATTATTTGATCCTTTTGAACAACTTGTATTTGAATTTAGTTGCAAAGAAATAAACTGTCTCTAATTGTTATGAAAGTTTTATCATGGAGAGAGACTACTTGGATACTAACCCCGAGTTGCTCTCCAATCCATCGGAGTATGTGTGTGAATTTTAGGTAGGAAGCACTTAAAAGCATAGAAAAAAGTGCTTGTGTGAACTGAGTGTGAATGTGGCATGTTGTATAAAGCGCTTTGGGTGCTCTAGGAGAGTAGAAAAGTGCTATATGTGACTTCAGCTTGGGTACCTTGATGGATTTGGTAAACAGGCTAACATCCCAGACTGCCATAAACCACAGATGTTTAAAAGAATGCTAAGAATCTGAATAACTGATGCATTTAAAAAAGATCATCTACTAACTAAATCACAGTAAATATAGTAATTATTTATTTGTTCATTAAGTGACTTTCTAGAAGCTGGTTGCTTATATAATCCAGCTACAATACACACTGTTTTCTGTTTAGACCAATAATACATAAGCAGTCCATCTGTTTAAGCATTCAGGAGCTGTCCACGAAATAAGAATCAGCCTGGCATGATAACTTTAGCCCATAAAGTGACACTGTTACTACTGTTCTGTAAATGCATCTGGGGTGGTTTCAGGCCGAGGAACAACAGCTGTACTTAAGTGTCTAAATAGAAACAGAAGTCATGTCTGTCATTCTAGTGACAAAACCTCTTTCAGACTTCTAAACAGTGTGTTTTTAATGCATCTGAGAAGTAGAGGTTTGTGATGAAGCAGAAGGCCTGTATGAGGGCCTTTAGGCCTGTATTGGTTTCTCCGTGGCTTTAGCCAGTCACAGCCCTGGTTCTCCAAGCAGAAAACATCATTAGCAAGAGGCCAACTGAGGTTATGGCTCCGGCTCACAGGGGAAATATTTAGGCTTATAGACTGGCAGCCAAGGCAATGCAGTTGTCTCAGTGTCTCACCCCAACATAACATCATAAACACTCAGACAGGATGGTATAGAAGTTCCAAATCTAGTATTAATTAAAAATGCGACAACTCATCTCTTTTAGTCTAATTGACGTGTTAATAAGTTGTTCATGTTCCCTGAACATGATCCTTTTATGCCTTCGTGTGCCTAAATGAGGAAACAGTGCATAGGTAGCCCTAAACCTTTGCATCATCTTAGTATGCACAGACCTCTAAATGTGTAAATAAGTGTCTCACGTGTCTTCACCTATCTGCTGTGTGCCTGTAAGTTAAACAAACCTGCTCAAACTCTGAAAACTATTGCAATATATGTAACAATCAGAAGTCATTGTTGAGAAAGAAGAGAAAAGTGAAAAAATAACAAATGTACAGTAGGATTAAGCATCGTGCTTGGCTTTTTGTCTGTCGCCATCTTAGTTATAAAATAAGTTTATCACTAGTTGGGTAGCCTGTTTAGCAGGGTGCATGAATGATCCAATGGGACATTAAAGGGGTTGTTAACTTTGGCTAGCATAAAACAAAATGACCTGATGGAAACAGCTGTTTATTAGCACAGCTGAATTCTCAGCAAAAGGTTGCCAGTTGCTTTATGTGTCAGAATGTGTTCAATATATCTCATTTTAAAATATTAAATGGTAAAAGATATCATAAGCCTTCAGCTTTGTTCCTCATTGCTCACACACAGCCACTAAGAGGTTACTGCTTCCCTAACTTTGAAACCCTGATGGTATAAACCAACGTATCTGAGACTGTCTACCATGCTGCAGTCCTCAGGAGGAACTGTTCAGCTGTAATATCAGCTGCTTAGTTTCCTTGTGGCTTTCACACGTTAACGCTGTTAAAAACACAATTTTCACTGGAGCAAGTCTTTCATCCTTGTCCATGCACATAGCTTGCATGTGATAAAGCCTAATTTAGTCCCTGTGTGTCTCATAGACATTCTTAACATGGCCTTTCACATTTGAGTATCATAATGCTGAGACATATCTCATGAACAAGACTTTTCACACTTAGAGACCTACAGAAATTTTGAGAACTTTATTCTTGTAACATGCTCATACACTTTATGCTTATGTGGTTTCGTTTCCCCTTTTCAAAGGTTTTTATTCTGTTTGTGTGTGTGTGTGTTTGGGGGAACGCTGCAGTCTAAACATATTTTCATAAAGAAACTATGTTCACAGGAAAACACACCTGGGCTGGCCTAGAAACATACATGCACATGCACTGTAATTACTGCGGAAGCCACGGCCCTTGTTCCCGCCTCCTGGGCCACTCGGCAGGGCGTTGCTAGGCAACGAGGTCTGCTCGGAAGAAGGGGTGTTGTTATATATGTATGTAAGGTGGTGGTGATGGAAGGGGGTGTGGTAGAAAGAAGGCTGTTCTCTGGGACAGATAAATATCCTGCGAACAGAAAAACTAATATCCACTGCAGTAAAACTCTATGATACAATAAGGCTTTAATTTACAGCAGGTTCAATCCTCGTTAAAGTTGTATTTATCATATTTGTCTGACAAGTCATTGAGTTTCCTGCAAAATTTAGCAGTCCTTTATGCTCACCAAAAGACAAATAAATAAACAAATAAATAAATAAATAAAATATCAACATATAAATAATAAACATTACAGCTAAAGGAATCCACGATGGGAACAGGTTATAAATGATAGTTCCATTTGTGAACAGCTGCAACCACTAGATGGCGCCATGCACCAATCAGGACGACAGATTGTGTACTCATCCTCGCAGCTGTTATCACGAAAGACGTTTTCAGATTTCTTACAATGGAAAAAAAGTTGTTTAAAAAGAATCCGTTGCAAGTCAAACTGCTACATTGCAGGTAGAGTCAAAGGTTTTCTGAAGGGTCCTTTTATTTATTTTCTGTTGTTATTCAGAGCCACGAACAAAGTGTTTGCCACCTTGTTGATTTCTTAGTTTTTTGCTTACTTGTCACACAGACTAGTTTTAAATCATCAAACAAATGTTCATATTAGACAGAGATAACCAGAGTAATCACAAAATTCAGGATGAAATAATAATTTTATTTATTAAGGAGAAAACATATCTAAACCCATCTGGCTCTGTGTGGAAAAGTAATTGCCCCCTCCCTTTTTTTTCACATCACGAATTGACTGTGAATAAGCAAAGTTTTGGAAAGCTGAGTTCAATTTCACTGGTCACACCCAGGCCTGATTAAGTAGAACCTGTCTGACAAAGTGACGTAAGATAAAAGATCTCAAACAGCAACACATTGTGCCATGAGCTAAAGAAACAGATGAGAAACCAAGTCACTGACATCTATCTATTGGGGCGATTGTGGCTCAAAGAGTTGGTAGTTCGTCTTGTAACCGGAAGGTTGCCGGTTTGAGTCCCGGTCATTGTGTCCTTGGGCACAACGACCTACCGCCTACTGGTGTTGGCCAGAGGGGCCGATGGCGCGATATGACAACCTTGCTTCTGTCAGTCTGCCCCAGGGCAGCTGTGGCTACAACTGTAGCTTGCCTCCACCAGTGTGTGAATGTGAGAGTGAATGAATAGTGGAATTGTACAGTGCTTTGAGGGCCCCAAAAAGCGCTATATAAATGCGATCCATTATTATTATTCATTATTATCAGTCTCACAACAGTTACAAAGCCATCTCTAAGACTTTAAGACTCCAGTGAACCACGGTGAGAGCCATTATCCATAAATGAAGAAAATACGGAACAGTGGTGAACCTTCTAAGCCAGCCTATCAAAATGACGCCAAGTGCAATATCAACGACTCATCCAGGAGGTTAAAAAAGAGCCCAGAAGATAATTTAAAGAAGTGCAGGCCTCACTTGCCTCAGCTAAGCTCAGAGTGCATGATTCAACAATAAGAAAGAGACTGGGCAAAAATGGCATTTATGGAAGAGTTCTAATGTAAAAATCACTGCTGACCAAAAACAACAAAAACACTTATCTCATATTTAACAAAGAAACATCTGGTTCATAACACATTAACATTTATTTACACTATAGTTGAATTGCGCTATAGTTTAACAGCACATAGCTTTGTTGAATTTGTGTCTATAAAATTTGTTGCTACTGTTGTCATTTCCTAGCATCATAGAAAATACTCAACAGCCTATTCTTGTGTGCTTTAATGTAATTATTGTAGTTCAGCTTGACTTTCTTTCTGATGAAAGGCAGACTTCATAACCAAACACAAAGTGTGCGGACACAGTGTAACTGATGCGACTTCATTTTGGACAGTGCAGAATGATTTCAATTTCTTCCTCTAAATTTAATGCACTGTGTTTGTTTGTGTGCGTTTGTACGTATGGGAATGGAATGTTAATATAGTGCATCAGCACACAAGCACGTTTGCAGGTATGAGTCAGTACAGGCTTGTGTACTGGTGTGTGTTGTTTTGCGTGAGATCCGTGAGTTTGTTGCACACGCATGCAAGCGTAAGTGTGCATTTGTCACATGCAGGCTTGGCGTCAAGATGTCTCTGTTTCCTAAAGGTTAGGCTGTAAAGATGGAGAGATTTATGACTTCTAGCATGAGTTAATGTTTTGGCAGTGGCCTCTGTTGCTCATCTCATTGCGTGTGTGTGTGTGTGTGTGTGTGTGTCTTTGTGTAGGCCTAGAATTTGTTGACAAGTGATAACAGATACGCTTCGCATAACTCTCCTATAATGAAATACATGATAGATAGATAGATAGATAGATAGATAGATAGATAGTCATTCTTTAGTCACTCTATGTTCCAGTAAATGTGAACAGGAACAGGTGATTTCACTGCTTTGCTATTGCTCATCATCATCACTCATACTTGTAGTTTTACCCTGTGATGGATGATGACGATGGTGAAGCCATAGACTTAAATATTTCTGTATTTGCTGTTTGTTGAGGAAATGTATCCGGCCGTGATGACATTTTATTGTTTTACTGCTAACACCATGGAGCATCACATAAGACTGACCCGGACTTGCATTGAGCTCCCTGGAAGTTGGCTTTGTTTTAGTTTAAATGTTAGCTAAATGATTGATGCTTCCTGGTGTCTGGCTTGAGTGGAAGACAGCCGGTATGTCTCATTGGGTATTGTGCCAGTTCAGGGTGTGGGTGGAATATGCTCCTAACCCGCAAAGAGAAAAACCTTTGTCAAGGTGAGTTTTTTCTATGTGACTGGGTGTTTCATGGATGTTTTTTGGACCAGTGCTGTTTGAGTTTACCACCCACTCCTTGTTTGTCACTCTTTAAAAAGAAGCAGCTAACAATGCTCATCATCTCTTCAACCTTCATCACAGGCTGAATTTCCTGCTGATGATCTGCTGAAGTTCAAACCACAGAATAGAATAGTGAAGAAAGGGGATTCATGTGACTTTAGATGTGTCATAGTTGTTGTTTCATTTTAGTATTTCAAATCTACTGGTTTTTACCTGCACAGTTATCACTAGAGTTTGCAGTGGATGTTCAAAAAAAGAGAAAATATTCGGTGAGCAGCAGTGGTGAAAATACCTTGTTAATGTCAAATGTCAGAGCTGAATGGCCAAACTGCTTCAGGCTGATAGGAAAGCTACAATGATTCAAATAGCCTCTCATTACAACCAAGGCAAGTAGAAGAGCATCTCTGAATGTACAGCAGGTTGAACCTTGAAGCAGATGGGCTACAGCAGCAGAAGACCAGGACAGGAAACTGAGGCTGCAGTTAAGACATGCTTACCAAAATTAGCTGGTTTAAATAGTGTGGGGGACTTTCTTGGTCCACTTTGTTCTTTTTTATACCAACTGAACATCATTTAAAAACAGTCTACTTTATAAACAGAGTCCATTAGTCTTGTGACAGATTCTGTCAGCAAGATGTCACAAAGCTGAACTGATCTCAGATACGAATGTGCCAATAAACTCACTGATTAAGTCACCAGATCTCAATCCAATACGGCACCTATGGAATGTGCAGGAACAGGACATTCACATCATCGATGTGCAGTGGAAAAATCTCCATCATGTTAGTGTGGACCAAAGTCTCTGAATGTTTCCAGAACATTGTTGGATCTATGCCATCTATGCTAAGAATTAACCCTTTCAAACATGAATTATTACAACCTTTTTTCTTAAGTATTTTTATTCATCTTTAGGCATGAAAAAACATATTTGAACTACTTTTCAAAGAGTTTTTTTACATGTCCACTTAGGTGGACAACATACGTTTTTGACAAACTAATAAATGATATGCACTGTGTGTTGTGTTTATGTGCAAGTATACCATCAACACTGACACAAATACAAGAAAACAGCCTTTTAATAGCTGTCCGCTGCAGTGACCACTATGAGTT
>NW_005187814.1:185046-195011 GCF_000239375.1 Pundamilia nyererei | reverse complement strand
TTTTTTTGTGTTCATTTTAACTGAGTAGCTGCATCAAACTGAATTACAACCTAGTTTTGTTTTTTGTTTGTTAGTTTTTAATCCCTTTTGAAATATACATTTGAACAGCTCGTAAAAATATAAGTACAGTGTTTGTCAGAAATGAGGGAGTGCTCTGGTTCTTTTAAATAAAGAATGAATGACAGACATAATCCGGATACAGAAAGAATTTTTGTGACATCAGATACTGGTTGTCACACCCTGCTAGAAGATTCTGATAAGCCTGACAACAGTCTTTGACTGTAAAACTAATAACAAATTACCTTGTGACAGGCTGGATTACTGTGTGTGTGTGTGTGTGTGTCTAAATGTGTGTCAGTGGGATACAAGTTTGACAGATTCTGTCTGTGCCCAGAACATTCTTCACATATGGTTTAATTGACTGGAATAATAAGGTTTTATTGCTTAAAAGAAAAAGAAAAAAACAAAATAAACATCTCTGCTCTAAAGTATGCGTGCATGTGTGAGTGTATGTGTGTGATTGTTTGTGACTGAGAGAGGTGTGTCCAAAAACAGGTGAAGTGTTTCCAAAGAAATACTTCTGCAGTGACCTGGAACACAAGAAAACAGAGCATTGTGCTAATACTTGAGAAGCATCTAATCAGACTTTTAGTGTCCTTCTCTCCTGTTCTTGTCCATATCTTGCTGTTAAGTGCTTGTGTTAGGTGTTCTCTCGTTGTGATTTTTCCTGTTTTATTTTGATATTTATTTGTCTCTTTCTTTTAGCTTTACTTCCTGTCTCGGGATCTGTGATTAGTGTCATCTGTGTTTAGTTCCCGACCTGTTTCCTGTTCCCTTGTTGCCTCCTGTGCGTATTAAAACCTCGAGTTTCCTGGTGTTCCTCCTGTTGTCCCCATAGTATCTGGACTTTATCTGCTACCATTTTGGACTATTTCCCTGCCTAAACATCATTTTTTTTCCTATTTATTAATTATACCCCTCTAGTCTGTATTTGCATCCACAACCTGCACTGCATGACACTCCTTTGTTGATGAAAACAAAATAGATTTTACAATTTTACAATATAGTAATTGAGAACAAATCTAATGCAGGATTGCTTTACTTAAAATCTTTTAAGCAATTTTTCAGTGTTTTTTTTTCCAGTTATTTTATGGACATATAGTGTAATTCAGTCAAAGCTGCAGTTATAATAATTAACTTTGTTGTTCCCCCCTTTTTTTCTTCAAAGTGAACAGTTGCCTCACACGTTTTCTCCCCACAATCCAAAACATTCTCCTTTGATTGCTTCATGATTTCAAACTGGACATACTGTATGTGTGAATGTGAGAGTGGGAAGCTGGGTCTCTCTTTGTCTTAACTCTGGATTGGCTTGGATAGTTTTCATACATACATCATATGGCATGATTTTGCATTCATGGTTTAAATGTGACCTTACTGTCTCAAAAATCACTAGAAGGTATTAGTTATAGTGAAATTCTAATCATCAAAAGAGAATATCTTTGAGTTTTACTGCAGCCTGTACTGTTACACAAACTGTTTACTTTTCTGTCTTCAGCTCTTTGCCCCAACTTCAACCATGATACCAGCCATGTAGCCAAACCTACAGTAATTAACACTTCTGTGACTCAGAAGACATCCTCAAAGACCAAATCTGAGTGGCATATGCAGGAGTTTACTATTATATGTACACATTTGCAAAGGTGATAGAGACATAAAAGATGCACAAAGAGAAGGGAAAAGTCAACCTGCGGTCAGTCTCCAAAACTATATGACCCTGAGAGATCACAGGTCAAAGACCTCCTGAGGAGATGAGATGCTCAAAGATATAACATCATTACAGGAGAGGTAGGAGCAAGACCTTGAACTGAGAGTAAACTCTGAGATGAACTTTGCCCCCGTAAATCATGGAGTACAGCCTAAATTTAGTTCAAATTATGGGCAGATTTAAGCACAAACTCAGAATTCCTTGTTATTATTGTTTTTAGTTCAAAGCACTGGAATTGTTTGGCTTTGTTTATGAGATGCATACACAAACGGGAAGTTTTTTCAGCATCGCCACTTGACAGGAAAAATGTATAGCCGAATTCAAAGACACAGAATTAAGCTGCACTGAAAGACTATTAAAGAGGACAGGTCTCATGCTGTGCTTTCAGACTGTGAGCAAGTATGTGTTTAAACAGTCTCTTTGAAGCTAAATGTGAAATGATTAAGTCCACTTAGAAGTCTGCGTGGCTCTTCAGTGTGCGTTCATGTGTGCGTGCATGGAGCTCTTTGAAGATGGCACTCTTGTGAGCTCAGGAAAACCTTTACAGCAGTGCTAAGTGGAGGGTGCAGCTCACTATAAAGATCCAAGATAAGTGTGTAATGTGTGTATTCATGAGTTGTGTGTTTGTGTAGTTGAGGCAGGACCTGACATGACTTGAGGGCCCGGTAGAGCTGACGCCAGCCCCTTGTTTCTGGCTGTCTGTATGCGTCCTGAATGACAGCCCAGAGGCAGTGAGTATGTGTGTGGTTAGGTGGGAAAAGAAAGGTTTCATGTTCGACAGGAACCATCAATAAAACAGCAACCGTCAAATCGCCTCAAAACCACCTGAACCTGCTCTGAGAAAGTGTGGAGGAATGTGTCTGAGTGTGTTTGAGAGGGAGAGAGAGAAGAAGAGCAAGACGGAGAGTGAAAGATAGTAGAGGATGTGTGTCGACATGTATTCTCTCTTCTTTAACTTGTTCAGTGACTTCAGCAGCTCTAATTGGTGACCATGTAAAGCATGGTTTGCGTGAGGCTGTGCCTCTGCAGAGATTTGTCAGATGCACAGATGATATTTAAGCTTGCCCACATTTCCAGGCAAATCTTGGGGGGCGGGGTCTGCATTTATGTGTGGAATAAATTAACAATTTGTTGCACGGCAATTAGCATGAAAAAGCAAGCGGCTGTTTTCCAGTCAATTTAACATCAGCCATCTCTTAGTGCTTTTCTTAGCACCTCCCTTCTTCTGCTCTCTCTAGCCTCGGAATTTTATGGCAGGCATTGTGGCGAGTTGAAGCGCAATGATGGGGAGGAGGATGAGCTAACCATGAGCGTAGCATTGATTGTGTGGGTTTGTTAGTATGTGTCTGTTTCTGTGCATATGTATGTGAGTGCTATTGCATTAAGTTGCACTGAAAAGTGCTTTGGTCTGCAAATCTGCAAGAAGTAATTGACATTTCAGAGCAGCAGAGGTAAAAAAAACAAAAAAACAAAACAAAACAGATTCATGCTTTAAAGAATATAATAGTACTTGTAATACAATACTACTACAGCACTGTGTGCACATTATACACTACCTTATGACTTACAAAGTAAGTTAAAGCACTTAAGTAATTTAGACTTTTAGGATTAGTTGAAGAGAAACCACTCAGAGGACTGCTGCAGTCCCAGTGTGGTGTCATTTTCCATAACTTTTCATAATGAGGTTGTGGGAATTTAACCCATGCAGAGACTACAGAGATGCACTTGCACACAGTTCTCCAAAAAGTCAGCACATAGTCCAAAACCCACGACACTGCATGTAGGTGCTTATTGAAGCTAACTTGAACAAGACCTTCACTGCAAATAAGTTCTGTATCCATTATGACTTATGGTTATAGTCAGTTTACATACACTCAACATATATATGTGTGTCATGGTCACTTTGGGCTTTTACTGATTTCTTCAATTGTTCTTTTCCAGAGTGGAATTATTTTACAGCATATATCTTTAATGACTTTAAAAAACAAGAACTGTATGCAGAACTTTGGCTTTATTTAGGATGTTCTCTAATCCACACAGCATGAATACATTACTCCTAATATTTGGATAAATCTCCCTTAGCAACTTTCATCAAAACCAGATGCTTTGGGTAGCCATCATCAAGCTTCTGTCTGGTTATTTGACCACAGTTCTTGGCATAACTGCTGCAGTTCATTTAAACTGGTTAGTTTCCTGGCACAGACCAAGCGTCATCCATCAAACCGCTAATTTGTTATGAAGTTGAATAAGTGGAAGAATTTCTCCTCCTTGTTATCACATCTACTTTGTGCAGTGTACCAGTACCTGTTAAAGCAAAACAGTCCCACAGAATGATGCTACCACTACCCTGCTTGGTAGCTGATACCAATGTTTTTAGGTTTGAAGGCCTCACCTTTACGCCTCCAAATGTAGCTCTTGACAGTTGTTTTGACACTGCCCCCTGGAAACAGTACACAGCTACACCTTTGCAGAGCAGCTTTGACCAGCGCAGCACACATTCACAATTCACCTATTATCATTCATTAATTAAACTGATAGTGTCTCTTAAGAAAATTTCTACCTATTTAACTTACAGCTCGGTGCTTTGCACTTTTCTGACGGCAAATTCTACTCTTTATGAAGGATCTGGTTTGTACCTTCGGCAATGTTATTTATATAGCACATTTCATAACATGTGAACATAATGTGCTTAACATAAAAGTAATAATTTCAAAACACACATACACACACACAGTTATTAGGTGTAAGCCCGTGAGTGCAAAAATGTTCTAATTGACCTCAGGTCAGCAGGCAGGTTGTTCCAAAGAGCATCACAGTAACTGAAAACACCCTCAGCACACTGAGATCTAATTCTGGAAACAGATAAAAGATCTGGAGCTGATGACCTGAGAGGTCTAATTGGGTTATAGACAGTGAACAAGTCCGAGATGTACTGGGGGACCAAACCACTGAGAGCTTTATGAACTAATAGAAGGATTTTAAAGGTCATTTTGTGTTGAACTGAGAGCTAGTGAAGCGACTGCTCAAATTTTCTGTTGTCCTACTGATGCGGGGGGGGGGGAGCGAGGGAAAATAACAGTTATCTTTCAAGCCCTTTTAATCAAATTTTGGATTTGTGATCTGAGCTTAACAGACAGGTTACTAAACCATGTAGTATTGCCATAATGGATGAAAAATTCAGTAGTTGCCCTATAGAGTAATTTTCCAATGCTTTCATCCATCACATGGGTCCCAAAGTGATCACCTTAAAGTTGTCCGTTGCTTAACCTTCTCTCCGCAACTTAAAACCAAGCTGTGATCTAAAACTAATCTCTGATGGATCTTGGCTTGCTTACCTTTTTGTATTGATTTCTGCAATGTTTCTGTATACTGTGAAAAAAGGAGAGAGCTCAAGCAGCTCTTGGGGACTCTCACACTCATACCTGTATGTACTACCGAAACCATAAAGTTCACCTGCCACTTCTTTTAATTAAAAAAGCAAGGAGAAAAACAATGCCTTTTTACTCTAAACAAAAGAGCGATCAAGCACAAGGCTAGGTAGAAAAGGAGAGGGGGCAGGGCTAAGGAGGCGGACACTTATACGGCCATACCCCATATACCTTGCAGGTGTCCTGCGTTTAGCATCATTGGGTGACACCTGTAAACTCAGAAGCAGAAGAAAACAACAGTAACAGTGATCTGTAACACCAGGTACATTTAAAGTGAGCACATAATTGAAAAAAGTTTAAGAACTGTGTAATTAGGTATGGGTACCGGTGTCCGGTGCCATGATGGCACCAGTTCTGACATAAACGGTAGTAACCAGACCGAAAAGCAGCGCACATTTCGGTGCTTTTTTTTCCTGAGCTGTGATACACTTTAGATTCTAGCCAATCATTTTACGTTTCCGAGGATAGTAGGCGGGGCCAGGTACGTATGTTCTTTTAGAGCAGAGCTACTGATTAAAAATGCCCAAGGCGAAGCGGTCAAAAGTCTGGCTGTACTTCACAGCAAAATATGCAAACTCAGCAGCCTGCAACAAGTGCTTTAAGGCGATACTGTGATACTGTCAAAGGAGGTAACACCTCAAATCTGATGAAACACCTGGCACGCATAGCGTTTTTTTTAAAAGCCGAAAAATGCGCCGTATTTGATAGCTTGCTGAGAGACCTCACACCGTGCACATCTACTGCGGGTGTGGTGCCTGTTATCGAACCCGGAGTTAGCAACATCCCCCAAGAAACCGAAGAGGAGAGTCCTGGCCCCTAGCCCTGCCAGTGTAGCAGAAATGATGACGGATGATGATGCAGCAGCAGCCGTTCTTCTCTTCGTGAGTAGCCTAATGTTGTTCGTGTGTAATTTACGTTGAGTAGGCTAACCACGTTATTACATTAATACATGTAAGGTGAACTAGCAAACATCATCATAGCTACATGCGGCCGTCTTCTTGTTTGATGGCAGATACTCCCTTCACCCTGGCCAAAAAGGCTAAAATGACCAAAGAAAAAGTGGAAAACAGTTAAACATGAGAGGTTTTTGGACAAAGTTTGTGTTTTTTCCATTGTTTAAGCACTGCTTCCAGCCAAGAGTGATACCATATATGCCCCATAGCTGCAGAAAAGGCTAACATTGTTATCTTTTTACAAAAAACAGCTGAACATGAGAGGTTTTTGGACCAATTTTGTGTTCTCCATTCTTTAAGCACCGGTTTGAGCACCGTTTAAGCACCGGCACCATTTCAAAAGTACCGGTTTGGCACCGGTATCGGATAAAACCTAAACGATACCCATCCCTATGTATAATTCTATCTAAGTACTGAAATCTTAATTAAACTGAAAACTTAAAAGAGTCAAACTTTTAAATGTCCAAAATATCACTTCACATAAAGAAGTGCTAGAGAAACATATGAATGCTTAGAGGAGTCAGAGTGCTTATAAGCATCAGTAGCAGCAGATATCCATATCCTAGAGTTTTCCATGAGACTTCCTTTTGCTTTTTTGATGACACTTGATCAAAATAATTTAGGATGCCTTGTATTAAGCTCATTGAGTCATTGATTAAGACTAAGAAGAAGACTAAGATAGGTGCCGTAAACTCGTAAATGTATTTAATTAAGGTTTCCAGATTTATAGAGCTCAGATCTGCACTGATTATACAAGAAGACACAATAACAAAATATATATATCATGTTCAAAAGCTAAAAAAATTATAAATCACAATAAACCTGATGGTCTTCGCTTTAGCAAACATGCAAACTTAAATTCTCCGAAAGTTAGCTGCTGCGAGCGGTAGTCGTCCAGGTGAGGATGGGAGGAAAAAACCTCACAAACAAGCCTTCTAATGCTGATGTGGGTGTCTACTCAATCACTACTTCCATCAGACAGACAGATGGACTGCTAGCCAACAGGACACACACACACAAGATGACCTAGACCCCCCACGCTGAGGTAGCAGCGATCAGACGCATCAAGTCCATCCATCAAGACTGAAAGTGAAAAATGACGTCTGGAAGTGTATGATTATGCTCCTGGGCTTCAGCTCATCAATCAATGGACGCACATACATTAAACACAGAGAAGACACAAAAACCTGAAAAATGAACATGAGTAAATTAATCTTCTTGTCTGAGGAGTGTCTGTGCGGTGGTGAAGAGCAAGAAGAGGAATGAACAGAGTTATTGGTGAAGAGAACCAAGATCACGGTCAGAGCGGGATTTAATCAAGGAGAACGAGTTTGTCCGAGTGCTCCTCAGTGGTTGAGTTTGGAGAACAAGGCTGGCTTCAGGACAAACACTGCGGCATCTTAACTCAGACATGTGTGGCATCATGGGCTTTTTTGTTTTTATATCTTCATCCTCTTCTTCTAGTTCTTCTGCTCTTCTGTTTGTCTTCCTTCCACTTTGAAACCCAGCATTATTAGTTCACGTGTAAGCAAAAATTTTGGTTTTCTGATTGTTGAATGCCACAGGAAACAGATAGTAACAGCAAACCTGAGTCAATAAAGACAAAATCTTGTTTGCTGATTGTTTTAGGTTTTTGCTACCTTATCACTACATGCTGATAAAAAAAAAACTTCAACACCATTTGCAGAATGGTGATACACGTGTTTGAAGCTTAGCCATGATATCAAACACTTCAGGGTAGTGTTTGGGAGATATGCTTCCTGTTAGTTCTGAAGTCAGATTTCGGAGCTGGGTGTCACATCTAATTAAAGTTGACTTCGTTCCAGCAGTAGTAGTCGTAAAATAACTTTTTCCCAATAAGACAATGTCAATATGAAGTTGGTAAAACTCAATCTGCCAATGTTTTGACAGACAAATCCTCCTTCCTCCTCTGTTGCTAACACAAAGCTAGCCAAGAACTCTTTAAGCTGAGTGAATGCTGACCCCAGCCCAGCAGCCAGACCCTGAACTTCAACAGGTAACAAACTTATGAGCAGTCAGCCTGCAGCCTCTGTTTTTATCTGTTTATGTTTCTAAGGTAGAATCACTGTGGCAATTTTGGCTGTTTTTCATCTTTGCTTTGTCCTGTTGGTTTTTTGTGGTTTTTACTAAATGAAAAATTTACTTACCAAACAAACTCAGCAGGTGACTGCTTTGATGGTCTTTTAGTACAATACAGCACTTGTACTGCATCTTAGCTGTCTCATACAGATGAGGAGGGAGAGGCTATAGAAGATATAGAGTTATCTGCTAATGCTAGCACTGGTTAGCAATGTGCATCGTTTTTGTAGTTATTTCCCTGTCAAAATGTGATTTCATGTACACCACACACTGAACAAAAACTTAACTCTGCATAACTTTAAGCCATTGTAGGATTTAAATAAGTTATGCAAACCCTATTAAACCCTCTTGTATTTGCTATGAAGGGGAAATTATCTGTAGAAACAATCAGTGTTTTTATATCAAACTGTAAACATATTTATTTCTGCTATAGATTTTGGGCATTTAAACATAAGAGTCTATGGAGACTGAATCACATTTAGAGCCAGTTAAAGCAGTCATTTGACAAACTGCAGTTGGATCCATTTTCTTAGCCCCAGAGGTTGACCCTTCACTGTGGCCCACAGTTCCATGTTATTGTTGAGAATCCGCTGATAGTCACACGAGACAACAAAATCTGTCCATAAAATAAAGTGAAGCTCAGTGTAGATGAAATTATGGTACAGCTGTTTGTCAGATGGAGACAGTGTCAAAAACAGGTGGTACCACCACTTTGTGGGCTTGATGGTGCTGTAGTTGGTCCATCAGCCAGCCATACAAAAGAGCTGAAGTGAAACCTAGTGTTACAAACAATGAAAAGTGTCCACTGCAATCATTGTTTTATGTTTTCATGCTTTTCCCATTCCTTGTGAGCTCCACTATCGCTCCCTACCCGGTTCCGGTCACTGTCAACCAATCAGCATTTGACCGACAGATGCCGAGCAACATGCAGCTGGGATCTTAAAGGAGTGGTTGACAGCACTAATCTGTGGGCTTGCTGTAGACACAATTGCAGTACCGTAAAGTTAGCCTTTCCAAACCTTTAAAAACTGTCATTTAATTAGCAGCAGTGGTAAAAGATGGCCTGAGAAAAAACAAAGAAAGTAAAATATGAAACAATTACTTCTACTTACTATTTACTTTCTAGAAATTGCTGCATCACCATTCAAAATATTTATAAAAATCTATTTATTTAGAGTCAATTCCTAGCAGTTAATTGGTAGACCAGTAGTTGGTTTTTTTTAATACTTTAATATTAAAAGTTGCAAACCTGAGGTGACACTTGGGTTATGTACGCTGAGATGATGTGAAGACAAGGCGGAGGTCTCTCCATGAGGTTTAAGCTACGTTAACAGAGCGCAGCAAGAGTGTATACAAGCAGTGACCTGCAATCAGCGTACACACTCCCTTTCATCACAAACATCAACGACTTCTGAGAAAAATCAATGAAGACTCCTCCTCCAGAAGCATCTCATTAATATCTCGGTGTGCAGAACAGCTCCTCGGCATAAATCAGCAGCTTTACTGGGAGTAGTTAACAGAAACGAGACGAAAGTTGATGGAGGAGCAGAGAAACTCATAACGCAAGCAGCTTTAGTGAAGACGCTTGTTGAAAAGATACCACTTTCAGCACAACATGCGTGTGTGTGCGTTTGTGTGTGTGTGTGTGTGTGTGTGTGTGTGTCTGTCTAACAAACTGTAGCTCACCGAGTGAGACTGAATGAGAGCTTTTCATCCACT
>NW_005187814.1:157572-185026 GCF_000239375.1 Pundamilia nyererei | reverse complement strand
TTGAAAAGATACCACTTTCAGCACAACATGCGTGTGTGTGTGTGTGTGTGTGTGTGTGTGTGTGTGTGTGTGTGTGTGTGTGTGTATGAGTGAAACTCCGAGTGAGACTGAATGAGAGCTTTTCATCCACTCCAGTTACTAATCACAGTCTCATTCTCTCACACCCTGCATAATTCTCCTCCCCACCTTTATAAATCTTTCTTCTCACTCCACCTCTTCCTGTCTTTCTGAGGGCAGAGACAGCAGATGTGTTGGCAGGTTAAATGACCTCTGTGATGTACGACTTAACAAACCCCGAGCATCCATCAACACTAACCCTCAGCGTGTGTGTGTGTGTGTCTGTGTGTGTGCGGAATAAAGAGAGGAAAGAGAGTGCTCATAAAGTGCAATTTCAATTCACCTTCATCCCAAAACTTGAGCCAAACAAACTCGGCAGAGGTGTCTACACACTCATCCTCCCAACCTTTCTCTCCTCACTGACAAATCCTCCCTCCTCCTCTTTTTTTTTTTTCTAATTTCATGAATGGGTTTGTCTGCTGGTGTATGTATATGCGCTGTATACATGAATGCGAATGAAGCCGTTCAACAGTGTAATTACATTGGCCTGGATTCCCTCAATCTGCTGCACGGGCTGATGAGAGATGCCCTCTCTGACCCCTGTATGTGCATGAGAGCGACAGAAAAATGAGGGTAAACTTCTACAGATTTCAGGGCAGCTTATTGTCACTGTATCCACTAACCAAAGGGATAATCTATGAAACCAATGGAAACCAGTCCTCTCTACGCTTGCTTTCCATTACTCTAAAGCACTGGACTTTTTAAGATGTCCTCCTCTGATGACCTTATATTTATCTTTTCTTGCTATTGTATCATTTATAAGCGTTAGAATTTCAATAAGCTGCTATACGCTATGTGAGAGATTAAAAGCATACAAAGGGTAAATGAGTCGAAGAGATTTCACTATGTACTGATTCTTTATGGGATGGTTTTTTCTTAAAAAAAAAAAAAAGAGGGGTGAATCTTATGATTTCATCACAACAACTCAAACTAATTTCCCTGACTCTGCTGCTACAGTCGTCCATCAGCTCCGTGCTGACAGACAGGCTGCGGACGTGCCCTCTCAGTGGAGTAATTACAGGAAGCCAAGGAGGAGCTGCTTCAGGCACATCCTGGCGCACAGCTCACCTGGATGACTTTTCCTGCACTTTAGAAAAGAAAGTTTATTTTATTTTAACGTCTTAATGTGTGTCCTCACATTGATTGTCGCAAGGTCTGGAACCTATGCTTCTTTTTTTTTTTTAACTAAAATTGAGTGGCTACCCCCTGGTTACAATGAATATTTTTTTGTCATGTTTAGCAGCTTTGTCGTTTGACTCTGTGATTCTCCCGCTAATTGTCTCAGCAGGGCAGCTGACCAAGATGGCTGGCCTGCCCTCTGGATCACTCCTGACTATGCTCCAACCTACAAAAGGAGGAGATGGGGAAGAAAAAGCAAGGAGAAATAAAATACTTCACCCACCCCTCTCCCAGAGAAGTGCCAGATCTTTATTTCACTCTTTTCTCCCAGCTCTTTCTGTCTCAGTGCCCACAAAGTGATTGGAAAGCCCACGACAATCTTTTTTTGTTGACGTTCGATGGCGCGTGATAATGCGGTCATTATCGTGGCTAAAGGAGCAGGTTGAGGCTCAGACAGGGTTTCACTGGGGGCCTTTAAAGCACACACATACAAAAACACGCACACACTCTCAGTGTGGGAAAAGAATGCTTCGAAAAGAGGGACAGCTGTTTGGGTGGCTTGTGAAGATGGCGATTAGGTTTAGGGGAAGATGGCCCACTGTAAACTCCACCTGTGCATATGGCCTTGCCCGAGGCTGTGGGGGAAAGCAGAGCCTCTCATTTCATCCAGTCTGCTGAGAGGTGTGTGTTTTTGTGATTTCGCTGTAATAACTAAAATACCCAAATCCAAAATTTTACAGCTATGAAGCCCAACTTCTAAATTATTTTCTGGGTTTCATTTCAAAGTAGAGTAAGCAAATATTCATTTGAAGCTAATCCAGCATATCAAGTTTATGAAGCCAATTTTAAGTTGAAAGCTGTGACATTGTCCACCACAGCACAGTGGATTTAGCAATAGCTGCAAAACAAACTGAACTAAGAAATTGTAGAAACAACTCAGTGTAAAGTGTAGACGGTATGAAAGAGAACCAAAGACATCACGGTGGCACCCACTGCTTTTAGATTTTGCATTTTGAAGCTTCAACATGGCAGTCACTGTTTTGTTTTTGGTTTCCTGGATTGAGAAGTTGCATTAGATGAATGAAAGTGTGGAATTCCCCTTTAACAACTAATGCTAGCTAGCTTGTTTAGCACGTTACATTCTCAAACTGTATGGGTGCAGCTCACAAACACACATATCGGCTAATTAGTGCTAATAAAGAGCTACAGTTTCACTCAAAACTAAAGCATATATATATTTTTGAGATGACAGATATAAAGCTCAAAAAGACAGCAGCAGCACAAACAAAGGTTGGTCGGCCTAGTGCACACTGAGCCAGCTGCCTGTACTGGGACACCTGTCAGTCAACATAGCCACGCCCCTTAAACCGTACATACTGAATGCTTTTTGTTTGTTACATATTTCTCTCTGAAACTGACAGCTGGTCATTTGGACTGGCAGGTTATAGTTTCCTAGGTAACCCTATAGGTGGTTTTATGTCAGTCAACGGTATTCTTCAGTCTCATTGGTAGTCACTTCAGTCGTCTGCCCAAAAGTTTATTACAGGTCCCGCCCACTTCACATCGTCAGCAGTTATTTCGTTCATGGTTGCTTCACGAAATCATTCACTATCTTTGGTCTCTGTGAATCACCTCCAGTGTTTATGCAGCTCTTCCAGGGAGATAAGATCTAAAAACATTGACCTCACTCAAATTTATTTTAAATACAACAAAGCAAATGTATGCAAGAAAGAAAAAAGAAAAAACAAAACAAAACAACATTCTGGGTTATTATGTCAAAAATTTAATTTGGGATATGAAATTGTTAAATTACTTGAAATTTTTAGTTTCTGCTGGACAAGTCAAAATTTTAAGATATTAAATTGAAATTTTGAAATTCAATTTCTTCACTTTTTTTTCTCTTTTTTGGTGGCACAAAAATTCTTCCATACAAAAGCCACCTGGTTCAATTTACAGAAGAACTAAATTGACTGTAGGAAGTATCATTATTTAATTTAATTTTAAATTAAATTTAAATTAAATTACATTTTAATTTGGTTTTGGGGTAAAGTACCCCTCTAATCTAAGCTGATGCACCATGCCATCCTTACTTACTTAAAATGAAAAAGGCTTTGCAGCTGCTTGTCTAGCTTCTCTACATTTTACAAAAAGGTGCAAGTACAGCAGACCAACAATGTATTTGTTATTTTCCTGGAGAATAGTTGTTAGGCCTATAAACTACTAATCTAGCCACTGGTCAAGTAAGTCAATCCATTGTACATCATATGTTTGAGATATTAGTATCTTGGTGTGTTTAAACCATCAAGGATATGCTGAATAATTTCCTTCAAGAAACAAACAACAAACATCTGCCTTAACATTTTGAAGTGTACATGAAATCTAAGCTAAAATGATATATTGGACTTTGCATTGCAACACCAAAAATAATTATGCACACTAGCAGCCGCTTGATTTAAACTGTGAGATGTGATTAACTTTTCTGTGAGTGTGGAGCTGACTTCATTTAGGATAGTCAAAGCGATGAGGTAAGGGCAGGAAAGCAGTATATCAAGCAAATGAGGAAAGTAGCTTGAATCCTGCTGTTTTATTACATTTGAAATTCAAATGAAATATAAGTGCCTTTGCTCTTACATTAGGTTATTTCTAGGGTGCTTGTGTCATCACAAAGGTTAAACATGCCTGATTTAAGTGTAGGACTATCTATTCAAATAATAAAAGTTACTTCCTCCCACTGTTAGTCTGAGCTTAGCCAAGTGTCTAAATGAGTTATAAAATTGGGGAAAAGAACAGAAAGAGGTGCTTTATTTTAAAAAGTAATTTGTTTTGTGTTGAATAAGATGAAATTGTAGAGGCAGTGATGGTATCCTCCTTTCCCTCCCCCAGGGCTGACTGGATACGCCCCAGGGACAGGATGGGACGGACCTGACCAGCCTCCCATTCATCAGCCTTTCCCTCTGAGTGAACTCACAACATAAGTAAAACAAAACTGCGCTTTGCTGTTTTACATGCACAGAAAGCTTCCCTTGTGTATTTTATTGTGTTTACTAGCACGCATTATCTTTCTTGGCCGATGGCACAAAATCCCCTTATGCCATCATAGTTGCTTTTTAGTTTATTAAATGTTGCCTTTTTATTGCTAAATTAAGGGGTAACTTCACCTTAACACAGCTTTAAATTTAACTGGCAGTGAATAGGTTTGGGGGATTTTAGCTGCAATTTGCCTACTTTGCCTTATCATGGAGCCTTGCGCTGTTCGAAGTCCAGTAACGAAATACATGGAGCATCAAATATAAATACACGTGAAACTAAATGGCATTACTGCTGCTACATTTTTATTAACCTAATGAGGAAATGCCTTAAATCAGTCACGGAACTATTCACTGCCACTTTTTGTGGCGTTATGACGTGTATTTTGACCAAGTGGTGAGAAGGAAGAACGTTTCTGCGCACTCATCTGTTGCTTCAGTGTCTCCTTTTGAATTTCATGCCTTAAACTTTAAACTATTCTCTCACTCTTACTTTGAAACTATACTCGCTTACAACGTTTGAAATTTATGACGACCCCGAGCACGAATGTTTGGAGACGATGACAGCTGATGTCTGATTGGCCAGCGGATGCTTAGCGCCACTTCAAAGCCACGGGGAAGATACAACTACTACCAAAGCAGTCAGAGAGGAAAACAGACCGATCACGCAAGCTACCGAGAGCACACACAGACACTGACAGCAGAAGATATCACTGCACGGAGTCCATGGCTGCCACACTGCTTGGGGTGAGTTTGCATTTCGACGCAACTTTTGTTTTTCTCTGAATATTTTTTTATTTTAATTTTAATTTTTTGGCAAAAGCAAATTCTTAAAAGGGTCTGTCCATTTGCTTATTCGGTTAATATTTATTTTATTTCCTTTATCTCGTTTAAATGTCGCTGTTTATAATAAAAGTATCGTTATTTAAATTAACCGAGTTTTAGTTCTTTTCCCATCTACATTTTTAGCTTTCACAGCTTGCGCTATTGATGGCGAGTTGCTACGTCTAATGGAAAAGTTAAGCGATTTTTTTTAAAGATTATTTGCCCACCATAGTTAAAGTTTTATAAGTTACTAAGTTATCCCACCTGCTGTGATTTTGCTGGTTAAGTTAAAAAACAACAACAATGTAAGCTTCATTTGTGTTTTGCAGACTGTGTCCAACTCATTTGATTTACATGCTTCATTTTACGCGTGTTTTGCGCACATGGTTTCAGTGGCGTGCTGGCTCTAAGTGCGTGCTTTGTGTTCCCGCAGGAGGAGCCACGGTTGGGCAGCACCCCGCTGGCCATGCTGGCCGAAACCTGCAGCAGGATTGGGGAGCCCAGCCCCTCGTGCTCCCCTACTGTTTCCGAGGGAGCCCCCGGACCCGTCAAAGGGTTCCATCCGTGGAGAAGGAGCTCGCAAGTCACCAGCAACTTGGGTGCCTGCCTCACATCGTTTGGGGTTTCTTCTGGGACCTCCAGGAGTAGCAGGACCGGACTGAATGACGCCTCTAGCGCTTTCACTGTGACAGCTGCTACTTCTTCTTTAGGGAATGATTTTTCGATGTACCAGCCCGCTGTGCCACCGGACAACTGCGTTCCCAATTCCACACACGCACAGCGGCCCGTGCTTCTGACCAAATTTCCCTCCTCGGTTGAAAGCATAGCCGGGATATATCCAAGGATGCATGCACATCCCTATGATCCATGGTTCAAACCCGTGGGGGATACTGGTAACGGGCCTCCTGCCTGGTGGGATATGGGCAGCAGCTGGGTGGACGCACAGAACACAGTCGGGTTACCCTCTCCTTTGAGCAGCTACAGTGACTACAGCTCTAACTTCAGCCCTGGTGCCTCTCAGCACCTGCTCCCCGCGGCGCAACATCTCTTCGACGGCTTCAGACCACCTGTTCCCGCAGCCTACACAGAGCCTCCGGTCACGGCGGCACCTCCTCTCACAGGTTCCCCAGTCGTTTCTTTGCCCCCATCCTCCCGCTCCTCCTCACGGCGCTACTCTGGTAGAACCACTTGTGACTGTCCAAACTGCCAAGAGGCGGAGAGCCTCGGCCAAGGGCGCACGAGTCCCCGGCGGAGGGGCTTGCACAGCTGCCACATCCCAGGTTGTGGTAAAGTTTACGGCAAAACTTCGCACCTGAAGGCCCACCTGCGCTGGCACACCGGGGAGAGGCCGTTTGTCTGCAACTGGCTTTTCTGCGGGAAACGCTTTACGCGCTCTGACGAGCTCCAGCGGCACCTGCGCACACACACCGGGGAGAAGCGATTCGAGTGCCCCCTCTGCCACAAACGATTCATGCGCTCTGACCATCTCAGCAAGCACGCAAGGACACACAGTCCGGAGGACGGCGGGGAGCCGGGGCTCACGAAGGGCACCAGCGACACGGACAATAGCGGCAGCCCGAGCCCTGGACTGAGACTGCACAGCACCGAGGGACAGAGAGCGGTGCAATAATCCACAGAGCTGAACCCGACGAATCCACACGTGGGTTGTTTGCTTTACAGCGTGCCGTGGACTCTGAACTGAAACAGCACTTTATGGATCACTCTGCTTATACCTCATCTGTTATTTGTACCTTTCTATGAAAAATCTTTTACTCATCTGTCGTTTAGTTTTTGTTTTCTTTTTTAATTTCTCTATTGCCTAATTTATTCTCTTTTTTTAATTTAAAAAAGGAAGAAAAACGAGCCTTTCATAATCCCCTTTTACTTCATTATTATAGTAATTAAATATATAAATTATAAAAAAGTTTGAGTGACTACATTTCTATAATTTACTCGTGTTTGAAAGTCTGTGTTGCACTGGGATTAATAAATGGGGCAATTTTCAATTAAAAACAAAACAACTATTCACATGCAATAATCTAAGTTTTGTTGTATATTACAATTTGCCTCAGAAGCAAAGTCTTAGTTTTCAGTTTGCAGTGATTATATATAAAACCATAAAAAAAACTACATACATAACAATTCTATTTTTTTAATTTAACAATTTTATTCTATTTAAGTAGGCACATCTGCACATCTGCACCTTTAGATACAAAGAGTTCTGTAGTCAGTGACGTCAGCTGCTGCTTTATGGGGGGGGGGGGGAAAATCTGCTTTAAGTTTTTTGTTTCAATCATGAAAAGACGTTGCTATTAAAAAATGCTGTAAAGAGTAGGAGACTTGGAGTGAATACTCACAGTGAGCTTTAAACACAGTTGTGTAGGTGGAGATCTCCACCTAGTGTTCAGTTTATGCAGTCAGCAGCTGCTTGGATCACATGGGCTTGGACTGTAATATTGAATGCAGGTCCTGGTTATGCAGCAATCTTTTGTTGCACCAATAAAATAAATTAAAATGTAAAAATCTTTGGCACATCTACACAAATATATTTAAACAAACAGATATTAAAAATGTGTAGTGAGTTGTATACATGCTTCAATTCTGGTGTAGGTCTTCAGGGACTGTCATGGTTGAATATTAAAAAAGTTTTTGCCTATTTTTCATTAAAAAAAAAAAAATGTACATGAAATTTTGGGCCACAGGGCCTAAATAAATACAACTAAATAGAATAACTATAAATTAATAAAACACAGTTCAAGAAACAGTTTAAAAACTCTTGCACATTTTTATTGGAATGAAAACAGTCATGCTACACATTAATCGACAGCAAAACTACAGAGAAAGTGCTGTTGTCACTCCGAACATAATGCCCGGTAAGATGAGATGATTAATACCTTATTGCTGAATTCATTTCAGTTTTAGAAACAGAGACAGCTCACAGTATTCACTACCTATTTACCGCTACTCAAATATAGCATAACAAATCAAATAAACATAAAAAATATAATAGAATCATAATAAATATTCATTAGTGTTCCGAGGTTACAGTAAAACAGAGCAGCTAATGCTGTAAACAACATGTTAAAAAAAAAAAAGAGGAACAGGAGTGGGCAAGCAAAGTCTCTCAACAAGTCACGAAACTGGCACTCTGGTTTCAGAGGATCTAATCCTTTAAATTTGCTGAAGAGTGAAGTTCCACCTCTGATCTCAGTACCTTTGGAGCAGATTTGTGTATTAGTCTATACTTGTGAAACAGCAGGTAAATGCAGACATTATTCTGATACAGAGTTCACATTCTCAGGCTTTTGATGATACAACTGCCATTATGTCAGTATGTAAAATATAAATCTATATCCATTGTCATTCCAGTGTTCCAGTGGAGCTAATCCACTCCTCCAGTGAATTAGCTTTAAACACACTTAGGTACCTTTAATGCCTAGAGATCCCACACTTTTCAGTAGTAAAATGCAATTGTTCTAGTGCAAGTCTAACCAGATTATTAACAAAAGACAATCAAATGAAAGTATTCTTGCTTGTCATTACACAATGCCATGATATAACACTAATTTGCAATGCAGCCGATGTTAACAGAAATAAAAACATTAAACGACAAGATTCGCCATGCGTGACTAAAATGTAATCGCAATAAAATAAAAGCAAGCTGCTTAGTCACTTGGTGTATGCAAGGCAACACAGCTGAGGTCAGTAATGTGTGTTATTTGAAAGAAAATGTCGTACATTACACTGACCACATGGGGGCAGACTAAGACAGGGAGACAGTACTGTCGGATTATTGTAGTCTGGCACAGTCACATGATTTTTTTTATTTTTTATTAATATGTAGTGTTGTCACTATCAAATAAATAGAAAGCATATGTGCACCTGCACCACACACACTCACACATGCACACTCACACATGCACACTTACTCATGCATGGCTAAAAAGCACGGAGTGATCAACTTTCACCCTGTAAAGGTGAAGTAGCTTCCCTGCTCCTACAAAAGGTGGGGAATTTGTGCTCTTCGTCTTCATCTCCAGGATTCCCAGGATACTGGCCGCGTCAGTCACACAGTCAATAAAAGTTTGGTCAGTTCGATTAACAAATAAAATCCCGTGGAGGTTTCATAGTTTACTTCGCTTGAGTCTCTACGTACTACGTACCGCTGGTTAAAGTTTTATGAAGGTTAGGAGGCAGAAAAGAAGCCTTGAGTCCAGCTTTGCTTCTATATGTCTCTACTGCCTTTGTTATGACCTTTTATTGCCAGGGGTCACCCAGGGGCATCTTAGGAACCTGAATGTGCATTTCCACAGGGCGATCAGGTGGATGGTCCCTCCTGTAGGTGACAGTCTTCTCATTGGTTGTAGGAATGTATGACAGATCCTGGTGGGGAAGGGGAGGGGGCAACAGAAATATGCAGTCAGTAATATTGGAGTCTGAGATGAACACAGATGCTCACTTCAGAAGACTTCTTCACTATTAGTCCAAAATACTACATACTACGGTTCCCATAATGCTTTACAAGTTGCCTTTTCCCCCCCACATGACTCCTACATGTCATGTGTGACAGATGTTTCCGTGGTTACAGCTTGTGAGTGTTCATATTAGTGGAGAACTCAAAGTGTTAGTCTGTTTAATTGTGATTTATTTCTGGTAAAGATTTGTTGGTAAAGCCAAGATTATGAGTTAAGGGTCATTTTCACAGTCCTTCTGGAGCCTTTACAGGTACACAGAGGATCTTAACCTCTTAACAGCCACCAGGTCACTGGGTTTGGTTAATGTCCTCCCCTTTTTATAGCATTTTCACCTGCTTCAAACACCCACGTGGAAAAGCTTTTAACAGAAACTCTGTGGCTTTATTTGAAATCTAAATGCGTCCCCTATTTACTGAAAGTTCAGCATGTGGCTAAACATGCTAAACTTAACCCTTGGTGGATATTAGGCAGGTAAACTCAAAGTCTATGTGGCCTTTCCCATGACTGAGAAGTGGAGAGTAAGTCTTTGTTACTCAAAAGCAAAACTTCCCCCTGACAGTAAAATGACATAAAAAAAATCAGTGAAGAACTGTAAATGTTAACCAGACAGATGGTCCTGATTCTTAAACACAATCCACAATCGTCAGTATCATTAAGATGATCTGCAGCAGTGCCATAAACAGGAACCCCCCTCGCCACCCCTAACCAGTAACCATTGCTAAGAAATTCCCATCTTCCTCTTCTCCAAAGTGCTGTATGTCATTATAAGGTCAGAAAGCTGGAAACTGTAGATGCTGAGCTGGGAGTTGGGAGGAAATGTAAAACACAGCTGTACCTCTAAGAGCACACTCACATTCCTCACTGCTGGTTTCAGCTGCCGGTACTACTTCACATAAATATCCTAATGAACCTTTGCTGCTCAGGGCTCCAGGGACACTTTGGCTCTCATTTAAAATCAGACAGCACTGAGAAATTCCTCAAGGATATCAGAGAGCTAACCTTTCCAGTGCAATGGTACCCTGCATCTTCAACAGTGCCCCCTGGTGACCACCGCCTCTTCTGCAGCAACAGCCGGGACACGGCCACAACCACCAGCCCGCACAACACGGTCAGGGCGCACACGCTCAAGAAAGTTCTCACCAGCCGAAGGCTGCTGCTGACACAGTCTGTAGACACATACACATAAACACACTCAGTTTTACTGTGCAGAGCTTTAACATTGTATTGTTCACTGATGGGGACAAAAGTTTGGAGTATTTTTGATCAAAATCCTCTTTGAGCAACATGAAAGTACAGATTAAATAAAACTAAAAGTACAGATTCAGCAATATGAAACTGTGAAGAGCTAATCAGGTATATTTCAGTGGCTCTAAACCCAGGTGTAGGCTGGGTATGGTATGTTTTGGATGTAAACGTTGGACTTGCATGAATGAATTTGAATAAAAGTTACTAAAAGAGGAAAGAGACTGTCCACTGAAAAACAGGGGAGACAAAAAGGCAGTACAAAGCAGAGCTACTCATTTAAATGACATATGACACACACACACAGAGCTCGCTCGGCGGCAGCTGTACCACTATTGCGGTACTGAACAGTCAGCTGGCTGTGTATCTGCTGGGGAGCATGTGTGGATGACGGGCTGATTGCTCGACACAAAGAGCCCAAAGACTGCTCTGACATTTTGTAACAGAGTTACCATAGAGACCTGGCTCCTGCTGCACCCGGGAGGAGTGGGTGTGAGCAGGAAGAGAGTGTCCCGTTGGGTGTGGGGGGTGGAGGGGGTGGTTGGAGGGAAGCTTGAGGGGATAGGGGGAGATGGGGGGGAGATGCACAATGAGCAGTGCTGTTCCAAAAATTGGAAAAGGGTGGGGTGTAAGGGTGGCGGGGTGATCTGTAACACTTAGATGTGCAATAATAATGTGTGCGAGACTGAGGGCAAATGTGAACTGTGAGGTTTAAAATTGTGTGTTTGTGTGTACGTGTTTGTGCGTGAGGAGGTGTGTGTGTGTGTGTTTGTGGATGATTGAAAAGAAAAATCCATAAAGTGAGATGGAAACTGAGGGGAAATCTAAATTACAGCTGTAACACTGACAGCAGGCTTGCTGACTCAAATACACCAGGGTGCACTAGTGCAGCAGAGGTATCAACGGATATCACCCCAAGTTAAAGCGTGTGTGTGTGAGTTTTGACTTCATACCTGGTCTTGTGCTAATAAGAAGCTGAGCCTGACCAGACTTCGAGCTGGTCTGAAAGCGATAGCTGTTGCGACAGCTGTCGTTACTGATGTACATGCAGTGAATCCACGTCTCCCCTGCTTGACCTGAAAATACAGCCAGTGAGAGAGAGGGAGCAGTGAGACCCAGACATAGATCCAAGATCCAGAACAAATCCTGGAGGGTTAGTTTAAACAAAAAAATTGATCAGAGTGGTGCTGCTGCAGAGCATATATATAGTGCCAAATCACACAACAACAGTCGCCTCAAGGTGCTTTACACGGTACCCTACAGAATTCTGCAGAAAACCCCAGCAATCAAGTGACCTGCCTGTGAGCGAGCACTTTGTGGTAGGAAGGAAAAACTCCCTTTTAACAGGAAGAAACCTCCAGCAGAACCAGGCATAGGGAGGGGCAGCCATCTGCCTTGATGGGTGGGGGTTGTGAAGGGAAAGAGAAGAGAAGAAACAGAAGCAAAAAGAAAAAGAGAGCATAGGGAGACAAAACACAGACTAAGGGAGAGAGAAGACACAAATGTGATGAATTTAATGCTGCTGCAGCGGTATATAAACACATGGGGAGTGAAAAGAAGAGAGTGGAGAAGAAGTGCTCAGTGCATAACAATGTATGACATGAAGGCAACCTTATTTTAGTAAAACCAAATTAAGTAATTGAAGATCTGTGTGCAATGAGAATCTGACTATACAAATCCTCTCAGTAATCTGGGGTCTTGATTCTCGAATAGTGACCAACTGTTAGACAAAGCATTTTGAAGCTAAAGAAACTGATTTTTTAGGAGTCAGTGGAGAACAAAACTGAGCTAAAAGGTCAGTGAATAGTAGGCTTACACTCATCAGGTGGTCAGAAATGCAACTCTAACTGTATATGAAAAAGAATGTGATGTAGAGGCAGTCTTTTTAGTGGCCAGCAGGGGGTGGCATCTCTGGTTGCAAAACGAGGTCAGGATACATAGTTATCTATGGGAAACCCAACTTTCCACTTCTTTTATGACTTCAGCAAATGCTTGCCTTGTGAGTTTATGGCCCCTGAAGACAGTTTTAAGTCATACTTAATAAAACATGGTGTTCTTTTTTCATTTCATTCATTTTCAATGATTGTATTATTTAAGGTATAATAGGTGTTAAAACAGGATGTGGTTTAGTTCGGGGCTACCTTGTGATTGACATGTTGCTATCATGCAGTATGCTCAGCTCTCAGTGAAATCCATCTGTCGCTCTGCTTCTAAATAACCAAATGGCTTTGGCTCAAAAATGCAGGCAATAAACTGCCAACATGTGCAACAGCACTTCGTGTAACTTGTCAATGTTGCTTTTATAGATTGCCAAACTTACCAAAAAAAGATGAATACAAGCAGCTCTAAGGGTTGCTTGTTAAATAGTAAATACAAAGTAATATATTTCAAACCCAAGAGCAAATTCAAACTGAGCCAAGGCTTTTATTAAAAACAGCTAAATCTGTCGTAGCTTCAATTAAAGAAAAAAACCTTTTTAGTGTCCACAAAACTACAAATATGTAAACCTGAACCTGAAGGTTTGTTCCTGTTAAAGGGGAGTTTTTCTTTCCCGCTGTCGCCAAGTGTTCGCTCATATGGGGTCATATGATGGGGTTTTCTCTCTATTATTTACTTTGAGGCAACAGTCGTTGTGATTTGGTGCGATATAAATAAAATTGAATTGAATCACACCAGCTCTACCTGACATGTCATCCATGTAGCCGACCAGCGGTGCACAGGTGTGGTTGCACTGTCCCGCCTCTTCTTGGGTCAGACCATGAGAAAGGTGGCAGCCCACACACGTCCTAAGAGGCAAAGCAACGCAAACAGAAATAACAAATCACTACAGTTTCAACTTCAAGCATACAGCTCGATCTGTCGGAGCTCCCATCGTGCTTTGCGGTACTAAATATAAGTCGCTAATTACCAGTATGATTGGCAGGTGCTTTGGCACGCAGGGCAACGCTCGCAGAAGTCTCCGGAGTGTTGGGGGTCGTCGCACACGCACTTACCACACACACACTTCCCTCTCCCGCTGCAAAGCAAGCCATTTGATGACTGGCAGGTTGCTGTGGAGACGGGACAGTTGCAGCTATCGCCTGTCCATCCATCCTCACACACACATTCACCTAGCACACACACACCCCGACCTGAGAGACAGGAGAGAGATGAGAGGAAAAGGCATTAGAGAAGTTAACGAAGAAAAATCGTGCACTAGTCATCTTGACATTAGCAGTATCACTATGAACTAATTTTCAGAGTGTGCCCCGCTTACTTCCACACAGCAGCCCTCCTTCGTAAGGGCAGGAGAAGTCGTCTAATTCGCAGTATTTCCCGTACACTGCACCGAGCCTGCTCTGCTCACAAACACACTTCCCACATTCGCACACTCCGCGGCCACTGCAGACCACATCAGACCCATCTGCTTTGCAGTTCTTGTTTGAATCCGAGTCCTTCATCATCCCATAGTTCGGCCTCTCCTCCTGATTGTTGCCATTTTGGGTCTGTTTGCATGGTGACGCGTTGGCATCACGGCACTGTCCCGCCGGTCCACATGTGCACTGACATTTAGAGCGGATCCTCACAACAGTGGATTCGTTGTAACCCACGGGACGGACCATGACTGTCACATCTTCATCTTTACCGTCATCAGGACAGGAGTGCTGGCCAATTGTGATATTGAAGTAGACCTGCGTAAAACAAATATGTTTATAAAGAGCAGCAGGGGATGTTGAAAGAGGGATAGAGCTGTGTTCTAGTTGTATATTTATGTGGGCGGCAAGGTCAGTTGGTCATCTGGTGCACCACCATGGCCCAGTTCAAAAAGAACTACCGTAATATTTTATGCTATGAACCTCATCGATTTAGTGATAGAGCGTCTTGTTTGCCTAGCAACAGCAGGTAGAAATTCCAGTTTCTTCACTACTTTTGTTCACGACTAAATGACCACATCTCATGCCATCCTCATTAGTTAACATGCTAAACTCAGGCCCTCAGTATTGTTGTAAGCATGCTGACATAGACATTTACATCAGAGAGACTATCTTAAACATCCTCTACACTTACACAGCGATGTGGATTATACAGAAATCATTTTTCTGCACCAAACTGAGGCTGTAAATCTAAAAGGTGTGAATAAGCCAAATCTCGCTGCATGATTACAGAAATCCCTAACAGCTCAAACAGTTGGACAGAAAAATGGATTCTTAGGCTGAATTTGAACAATTATTCTGTTGGCTGATGTGGAAAGTTGCGCATGCCAAAGCTTTGAGTTCACAGTCAGCCTTTCTATTGATTTTTATCTCCATTCTGGTAATTGTTTCCATAATTCGTCTCTAATCCACCCACAGATTAAAAGGCCTGAGTTTCTTTGTACAGTGGAGTAACTCTGTAGAGCAGTGATTTAGTATGCCGAGGTTCAATAAAAGTTTAGAACCCCAAAATGTGATGAAAGAAGTCTCGCAGGAAGCTAAGGGGAGTAAAATCATTCCCAAATGCACTGAAGATGCTACAATTAGTGCCAAAGCAAAGGTCTCTTTGGCTGCTACAGCTACAGTAACCTCTGATAAAGTCATGCTGCTTAAGTAGAAAAACTACCGTGCACAGCTGAGAAATATCAAAAAGTGCTCTCGGCACTGGTGAAGGTTTCTTTTTCTCTGCTGGATAACAGAACAGGTATTAAGGAGTACAAGTCCAATGACCTCATTCTAAATATAAATGTCCTATTTGTCTGTATCGAGGCTCTCGTGTTAGGTGAGGTAGGGATTTCTGGAGGAAAAGGTCGCGAAATCACATGGAAATGTTTTCCTCTTAAATACAGTCCGTGTAATCCGCTCAGCTCGGATTATTTACCAAATCTTCTCTGTCACGTAAAGCTCTCAGTGCGAGGGCGTTTGTGTATGTCAGGGTAATCTGATACAACTAATATATGCCTTGTGACATCTCTGGTGGCTCTGACGCTGCTGGGTGTTTACCGTCTGGTCGGGCTGCACCCCCGTGCAACTGTGCTCTGCAGCAGTGGATCCATCGGGGCAGAGAGGAGTTACAGACACCCAGTACCTGCTGACCGCCTTGTCCTCCACCGACACGGACACCACCACCTCTGATAACAACCTCTGGGCACATCGAAAACAGAGAGACAAGCAGCATTACACTGAGAGCCTGATATAAAGAAACTTATCATAGCTTACTGTGCTGACTACAAAGCAATGTAGGTTAAGATAAAAGGGAATGCTAGGAACAGCTTGAAATTTTAATGAACGTAATCTGTGTGAGTGAACAGCAATGACGAAAGAAAGGGGGGGAAAAGAGGCTCATTAATCAAAGTTGTCACATGTTGCCTGAAAGCCCTTACTGTCGCCCTCTCTTTCTTCCTGAAATACAGGGATTTGTGGGAACAAGGAGGTGGGGCCGAAAATAGCATCTTTGTGTCCCTCTCTGATTAGGACGCATGGTTTCTGTGGGGATCTGATAGCCATTATAATGCCAGCTTCTGTTCAGGCGGCGCTGTTTGTGTATGTGTGTGTGTTTCTGCACGTATGCGTGGCTGCGCACCCGATTCTGTGGATTCGGCAGATTCTCGAAGCAAACAATGGAGCGCTGTGCCTGAGGCAAGATTATACTCTGCCAACAGAATTAACCCCGTGGTGAGTCTCACTCACCCACACACACACATACAAAACCTTAACCTTCTGTAACCTCAAGTTCTCGTCCGTGTTGTTTCCTGTTGTTGTTTTTCTTTCTTCAGGCTTTAGGTCTCTCCCCATCATCAATTTTCCCCAAACTTAAGCACTTTAAGTTTGAGATCATTTAAGATTTTTCTTGCATTCCCCATTTTCAAACTTCAACTTCTGGGGTACACATAAACAGGACGCACTTTTCAAACAGGACATGCGCTATTACTCAGTCCGCATGATTCAACAAGTCAAGGAGAACAACAAAAGTTCGTGTTGCTTCAGCAGACCGGCAGCAAACTTTGTCTCAACATTTCTGAGCCAGGAATGTGTGGGGTTGTGATTCCAGCTCTCACAGTGCTGCTCTTCTCGTCTCTCCCACCTTTCACTTGTTCCCGTCTTTGTCCAAAGAATGAATAAGACGCTACAAAGAGGACAAAGAGCCTACGAGGGGAGGTGTAGCTGAGTGCTTTGTACCTTGTATGCATCCACCACCAGGTCAATGAGATTCGGAGCCTGGAAGAGGCCTAATTTTCCCAGGTAGGAGCCGGGTAGCAGATGTATCAGCTCCTGGAAAAGGAAAGGGAGACGAGAGTAGAGAAAAACGTAATGGTTTTAAAAATCTTCCCCTCTCAAATGTGCTCCTGAAATATATGTATGAGTCAAAACTTGAGAATCTGTGGCTGATTGTATGCCTTCTCAGTATATTACTAAGTGCACGTGTAGGGGCACATTACCTCATACCACTGGTATTGCTGCTTTTCCACAGCAAAGATGGAGTAGATATGGTTTTCAAGGAGCTTATCAGACAACTGACCCAAACTGGGATGATCCTGAAAAGCAAAGTAAACCTCCTGTCACCTCAAAGCCTGTAGTAATTCATCTGGTCCACATTAAAGTGAGATTATGTGAGCTTAAAGTTTGATGCTTTAGCTTTTGCAAGTTTCCTCACCATCCTGGTGCTGCCTTTGTAGACGTTGTCCTCCAGGTGACACAGACCATCGTGTGGCACGACGATCCCTGCCAGCCGGCTATCCAGGGCGAGGTGAGAAGGCTGGTCGGTCATCAGGAGCAACAGACGCTTTGCCTCTGGTCTCCAACCAACAGCCCTCTAAAATGCAGAAGGAAGGCAACGTGCAATGTTATTTTTGGCCATTAATTTAGCAAAACTTACATATTTTCATCCTAATACCAAAAAAATTCAAACACAAGCAGAGATCTATTGAACGTCTCTGCAGCCTGTTTTTGCAGAGTGGTTTTTGTTATTCCTTTAAATCATGACGGAGTGATGTGGAAAAATGTGCATGCATCACATTTTAAGGATTTACAAGTGTGGGAAAAAATGCAAGGCGAAACATTTTACACATGTGAACTGGATTATTTTCGGTGATGATCAGGCTTTTCTGTAATGTCCAATTAAATAAAGAACCGGGAGTCTCGATTTTTATGTCTGTGACTCATACAGTGACTCCTTTCTCTCAGCGTGAGAAAATGGGCCAGTGTGCAAGTGTGTGTGTATTTAGGGAAACCTAGTGAGTAGGCCTGGCATAATGGAGTCTATTTCTAGACTGATGACCACTGTGGTGTTTCTCTCCGACATGGCTACTCAGGGGCCCCCTGCATGGTGTGACACATAACCCCCGCAGAAGCTATAATGTAAGCAACTGTGAATCTGAGTGTGTGTGTCTGCCATACCCCACATGTGGAGTTAATACTTAGTGGGATTCCTGTGGCAATATGCATTGCTTTCAGGGTGCCACTATTTTTCCAGAAAAGAGTAAACGCTTCTTTTACATTTGCAGATTTAACACCTACTTACAATTAGAAAACACCCCTTAGATTTACATATACAGCGTCTACTCTACCACTTGGCTGGAATGGAATCAGGGTCAATATAATTTGGCTTTTTAAGAATTCACTAAAGAAACTGTAAAGTAGAGGAAATTAATCATCCATTCTCTGTTTATTCTTATCAGAGTCGTGGTGGTGGATAGACTATCTATCTAGTCTATCTACCATAGGGCGAGAGGCGGGATACACCAAGTCGCCAATTCGACACAGGGCTAAATTAATCAACATTAATCAAAAATATATAAATATATAATAAATAAGTCACTGCATAAATATTCAAACCCTTTAAAGTAACTGAACTAATTCAGCAGAGCTCCAGCCAATTGTAGTTTCACAGTTAATGAAGTGCAGATTACCAAAGTGCAGTGAATGTGTCTCAAGTGACTGTAGTATAAAGACACCTGTGTGTGAAAGATTCAGTCAAGGTTAATCGGTATTCCTGGCAACAATTACACCATGAGGACAGAAGAACGCTCCAAGCAAGTCGGGGAAAAGATTAGGAAAACTATAGGTCAGCGTACAAGTCACTGAAAATCCCCTGGAGTTCAGTTAAATTCGTCATGACTGGAAGAAACAGCACATGTGTAAATCTGCCTAAAGCAGGCCGTCCTCACAAACAGTGACTGTGTGAGAAGGACACCAGTAAGGTGGGGGCCACGAAGACACCTATGACTACTCTGAAGGAGTTAAAAGCTTCAGCACCTGAGATGTTGCTCAGGCTTTATGGAAGAGAGGGGATAAGTTCATCTAAAAGCATGTGGGAGTCTGGGGTCTCTAGTCTGATGAGACCAAAATCAACTTTTTAAGTCATCACACTAGACACTTTGTTAAGGTAGCAACAGACATTCTATATATTTTGGCAAACACGCCATCTCTGGCAAAACATAAAATGAATACAGCAATGATAGATAAATCCTGAAAGACCATCTGATTCAGTCTCCAAGAGAATTCCAACCTAATACGCGAACCTAAGACGCGAAGCATTCAGGCACGAGCTAGACGGAAATGGTTTAAAGTCAACAAGGTGAGTGTTTTGGAGTGGTTGAATCGAAGCCCAGAGCTCAAGCCAATGGAGAATTTGTTGTTGGACTTGAAAAGCACTGTTCATGCCTGACCCTGTGCAACCTGACAGAGCTTGAGGAGTTTTGCAAAGAGGAGTGGTGTACAATTGCAGTGTCCAGATGTGCCACCATGACTCAGACCTGTCCACACAGACTCAGTGCTGTGACAGCATCCAAAGGTGAATTTACCAAATAATGACTTGAATTAAGAGGAGCTTGTTATTAACACACATTTCAAAAGCCAGAAGTCTCAGTGGTATGTAGTGAGCATTAGGGTAACTTGCACTGTGGAGGCAATATAGACAGGCTATGGAGTGACACATGTTGCCATGTAGATGATATTGTTTTAGGGAAGCCTTTGATTATTTCTGCAACCTAAACTAATACATCTGATGGATTATAGCAACAACAATTATGAGAATGCAGGGTTGAGCCAGCACGATCGAGTAAGGGTGGAGAAACTACATTAATTGGTCCTGTGCTGTTAAAACACATCACTATACGTCACTAACAGCCTCTGAGGGAGTTTTATATGCATTCATGTACGCAAACTACATATGAACAAATGCCCACCTGGCAGACTGCAGCTTGCAGCATGGCATCTAGTCCTCCTTCAGGTGTGTCCATGTTTCCAGAGATGCGCTGGCGCTTGATCACCCGCGTAAACTCGCTCATATTGCTCGTCATGCTAAGGACATGGTGGAAGCCGTGGGCTGGTCGACAGCGTATTTCAAAATCACTTGTGAGAGACAAAAAATAAATAAATTAATTAAAAAATGAGGTCCTGTTTGCAAGATTTGGAACTGCAGAGCTATTTGTTATATGCTCAGCTTATCCTGATGACAATGTTCCCCCAAGCAACTAAAAAGCTAAATTATGCATCTTTGTATATATTTTTTACATGATCACTGAAATGATGACATCCCTCTTCGAGTGTATCATTGTATCTGCCGACTCTAGCTAACAAATGATCTTACCTGCAGGGATTGTGGATCTTCGAAGGATGAACGTTGATGTAAGGAGAAACAGGCTTGTCCACAAATGAGCCAAAACCCAGCCAAAGGTCTGAGGAGTGCTCCGTCATACGAAGGGACAGAGCTACACCCACCGTCTTCAGCTGTGCAGCACGCAGAAAGCAGGTTGGAGAGGTAGAACAAGGACAGGTAAAGAGCAGCAGGCGAGAAGGGAAGAGCAAAAGAAGGAGGCGTGCAAGAGGATATAAAATAAGAAGATTTGGAAGATGATCCAGAATAAATCAGGCACAATAGACAAAAAAAGAAGCTGATTTACTTCCCATTTCCTCTGCTTCATTTAAAAAAAAGTTTAATCTGTAGTAGTTATAAAGTCAGTGTCCATCTCACTGGGCCTACTTACTGTTTATAGATCCTGGTGAGACTTCTCATTTATGCAAGCCTTGACTTAATTATGTTTTTACACAGCAAATAGTCCTTGCAGCTATATTTATATATAGAACCTTCAAGAAGAAGGCGTGGAACAAATCCTCACTGACTCACTGAGCAGCAGAGTGACAGACAAGCATTTTCAAACCTACTTGATCAAGGTTTTCCTGCATAGAAGCCGATACATCCACCAGGTAGTACAGGTCCACGGGATAACGCTCCAGCTGCTTCACCGACACTATGAAACTGGCCGCTGAACCTAGAAACAAACACACACGCACAACATAAACTGCAATGAGCAAAAGTTCAAAAATACTGCATGGTGCACTGCAGCACCAGCATCTACGTGAAGCAGAGATGCAGTGAAACATTTGTTAGGTAGAGGTTGGCTGAACTGTCCGGACTGCGAGGCATCTTCCCTTTACTCTCACTTTGCTGCTCATCTATATATATATATGTGTGTAATTACGAGGAAGGACAGCGATTTCAGTGGAAGGGGACTAACTGCACTGCTATTCGCAGCAGCCGAACCAGCTACCAAAAGCTCAGAATACAACACACACACTCACACTGGGACTGTGACTTCATTTAGTGCTTAGGGCACCATTTCTCCACAATGATGCCTTTATTATAGTTTTTTTTTCCTGAAGGCTTAAACACTAACAGTGATTCTTGAAGCACCCATCTCGGAAACTGTTAACACTTTTAGTCAGTGGAAATTTGAACACCCACCGCTTGGTGCTGTATGCTCCCATACGGCGCTGCAGGCAGTACTCGCTGTGCTGCTGAGCTACTAAATACAGCACCGCATGTGATGTGGATGAGGTCTTATGGCCTGATCCTTAAAGAAGGTGAGATTTTTCACATTTTGTTCCTTTTCTTTCCCGCAAGAACATTCTTATTTTCTGATATTGCACTGGTGTTCAGCACATTCACAAACTGCCCTGCTGGGCACACAAAATAATACACTATCGCTGCAATGGTGTGTTTTCTGCATACTGAACACATTATTAAGAGAGTCTGATCGTTTTTACGCCCAACCCAAGTTATCACGTCATCTACCTGGTCTGAGGGTGATGCTGATGTCTCTTGGGGAAACTTGTGTGCTGCTGATGGTGGCGTTGACCTCCACCTTAACCTCTGACTGCTCCATGAACTCCAGTGCACAGCCCCTCCTGAGCAGGTTAACTGGCAAGTCACAGCGCTGACTTAGCCCCGCCCCATCTAGAAAGCCCTACAGGTGAAAACATAAAGTTCAAAATGGTCAGTTTGCCCTTCATTCAAAATATGCTGGTTTTAAAATCCAACCCTGTATCTAAAACGAGTTAGGATGATGTAAGGAAGAGGGCTTCCTTACTAGTATAATTTGTATTGTGGTAACTTGCGCACTTTAGAAGCACCTTTGCACTTTATTAAAAGCACTTTATTGAGCACTGCACTTTAAGGATAGACTTGCACATCAATAACCATTTGCACACAAGAGGTTTAATTATTTATTGAATATTTATTGAGTTATTTAATAATTAGCAGGTGGCCTTTTGCTCCAGGTCCTGCACAGCTGCTCCTCACTGAGAAGTGTGGTGGTTGTCTGTGAGGAAAGGTTGTTACTGGGAGCAAATAAGGTCTACTGCCAAGTAAAACTTAAGCAAGTGTGTGTGTTTAAAGTCTACAGGTAAAAGTGTTGGTGCAAAGACCTTTTCTGTGTCCTCTCCAGGGTGTTTGGGCAAATATTTCCCCAGTGGTCCGGACATTTAAAGGTTCCAGGAGAGGCCATGGGTTAAGGAGGTGTGAGAAATCTCTATACATGGGTTTTTGGTGGTTTTTTAATAGGGTTAAGGTATAAGGTGAAAATATAACATATTTAATTATCAGAGAATGATAAAATGTATTTATTTATTAACTCAGATTGTGTATTGTATATAGAAGGTGGAATGCTACAATTTGGTAAACTCACCTGGGAGTAAATAATGGTTTAGTCCTAAACAGCTGAGAGTATTTAAAGCTGCCATTTGTCATTAGACAAGAGATTGTTGTTGCTGTTGGAAAGCTTGATCTACCACTAACTGTCATGGCGTTAGATACATGTGGGCAAATAAACACCTCTTGCTTCCACCATACTTTGTCTCAGTCTTCACCTTCACTGTAAATTCATCTGCAAAAGCTTCGTCACAGGTGATGTGGGAATGGACGGATGAGCAAATAATTTAAACGTGTCGTTGACATGATACAACCTGAAATGTCATTGTTTTTGTTCCAAAAAGCAAATTCACTTCCAACAAAACGCTAACAACACTTTAGGTAAAAATGTCTCCAAAAGGTGACAGAGGACTCATTTTGCATTATCTTGACGAATTAAGCAAAGCCTTCTTTTATTAAACAACAATGAGAGCACATGTGACTTCAAGGCCTGTAATATTGAATATTAACGGTGCCTTTGCACATGTAAGTCACTCACGCCATGTGCGCTAATGAATACAAATAACAGATGGCGGGGGTTGAGATGGTCTGTCTCTTCTTCAGCCCACAGGAGGCGGCGTCCTTGATTTCCAAAAGGACTTTTGTTTGGTCAATTTTGCACCCTCCTAAATGAGCTTGGGCCCACCCATTGTAACTGTATTTCTGCATCTTGTATAAATCCTTTTTTCTCCTCTTCATTGTGGATAAGTGTGCATACATTGACGGTCTGTTTGTTGGTTGACGTTGGTTTTAAAAGTGCTCCAAAAGCCATTCAGTGATTTCCACTGTGTAATTGAGTGCTGCCTGAGGGCAACAAATCAAGGCCATTCAATGTTGGATTTCAGCCTTTCTTTCCCCTTTGCTTTCACAGATTTCTCTGGGTTCTACACTATTTTATATACTGCAAATAATAAAAGGTAATAATGGCTTCAGAGTGCTGTTAAAGACGTACTGCCCTTTATCAAAATTACGTAGGATATGTTCCCCAGTTAGTTGGTTACAAGTTCAAATGAAGTGTATGTTTCAAAAAACAACATGTTTGAATTTCATCAATTTTATTTAACATTATAAATTTTAATATAGGAGAGCATTTTTTCCACATGCACAATATCACAAAAGTCTGTAGGGTATAGCTCACTTGCAATTTTAAACTCTATAAACAGAGCATACAAGGAAGCCATGTTTTCGCTGTAATCTCATCTGTATGATGAGCACATCTCCTTCAGCCCGTCTGGAGCAAGAGCGAGAGTAAACAATTTCAAGGTCAGAAGAAAAATTACAGGATTTTCTCTACACTTGTGCCGACGTCTCCATCGTCTCCATCAATTCAAAAATGTACGCCTAACACTGCGTTTAAAGGCTGTAATCTAGTTAATGTTTAACCCATTAGTTAATTTTTTAACCTTAGCTCACTGTGAAGTATGTAGTGAAAGACTCACACATGCTGCAGACTCCTGCACACTGACAAACATTCAAAAAAAAGGATTTACTTGCAACACTTCAGGAGCCGTTGGGCAACTTTTGATCCGTTTCTCTTTCTCCTGCGCACCTGCCTGATGTCACAGACGTGCAAAGCCTTCCCTCGTTTATTCCACTGAGGGAAACATGCTATACTGAAACCAGTTTCACAATTAATCAGTGGTTTCATTTTTCATTCTGATTGCTTTCAGTGTGCTTGTATTGATTTTTGATGGAGTTACCCCGACATGAGCGCCATGACTGTTTTTTGCTATCGGACCCTTGAAATTACTCATCAGTTTCAAGTACCAGGTGGAGGTGCCTGTTTGGATTTACTCCGGATTTATTCTCCGTGTATTCCAACACGGTGGAAATTTGCTCAGTGTTAGTTTGGACAGTTCAAAATGTGATTAGACGCCCTTATTGTCTTCAGATTCTTGATTAAGTTCTCCTAATAGTCAGCTGCCACAACGGCAGAATGTAACAGTGTCATGCCTTATAGCTTTGGAGAGGCTTAGTGACCTTTGGTACTGTAGCAAAAAAACTCACAAATACAAAGAAGTGGCACAAAAAAAACCCCTGTAAAATTACACCCCTAAATATGTGTATTTACACTGTAATTAATCTGTCATGGGCCAGACTGAGATCAGTCATTTTTTAAAAAGCATGAGGGGGAAACAGATAAGGGATGAAAGAGTGAAAATTTTTTTAAAAAAACACGCAGTTGAGGAAAACCGTGGTCTACAATAGAACCTGAAACTGTAGCAAACTATGTGACCAGGACCTGAACCTGAAACCTGGACTGGATTGTGTGTATTTATGGTGTTCCCTGTGGCTATAATTTGCCCTGTAACAACTCTGAATGCCAAAAAGTTTCAGACTGACTTTCTGGGACTTTCCTTACACAGTCTGTCTTTTCACTGGACTCTGAATATTAACAGCCAAATGTGAACATGCATATTAACAAGACCGGCACTGTTTAATACTTATCCAAGCATGGCTCTGTGAGTTTATATGACCTTGTATGTGTGTGTGTGTCTCTGTGTGTGTAGGAGGTAATGTTTGAGGGCTCACACACACACACCAGTGAACCCAGCCCCACTTGATGATGTCAAGAAGTGTAGGACTTACAGGGTGGGAAAGCACCTGAAGTCTGTAAATGCACACATGCTGACAGTTTGGTCTGGTATTTTCTATCTGTGTGTTGTTACTGGTGTGGCACCAGAAAGCTTTACAGCTCCTCAAGTCTGTTTCGGGGTGGGCTCTTTACGAGACAGACCGACACACAGACAGATAGAGGCATGGGCGGAATCAGCAATATGTGTAAGTGTGTGGAGACTAAACACATGGATGGAAAAGTGGCTCTGTCTCTGCTTTCTGCCTGAGAAAACGTGCATGGAAACATTCACACGAGCGGCCGGCGCAACTCACACGAGTCATAACGCAGGCCGCCGAGCTCTAACGTGCATATTATATTCACATTTGTGGACTGGATCAAAGCTTTGGTTCGTGTCATCTGAGGAATGCTGTCCAATGCCTGCTACGTTTGTCTCTGACACACACAAACACACGTTCGTACGCATTCCTACCTCTTCGAAACACCAGGCGCACTGTGGCCCACGGCTGAGGCAGTCTGTACAAGAGGTGATGCCAGGAGACCGACACACGCTGTCACCTGCTCAAGGAAGGGAGGACGAAAGGTGGAGGAGGCAGAGAGAGAAAAATGATTGCAGGGAAGAAGAAAAAAGATCGGCAAGAGGAGGAGGGAAGAATCTGAGATTAGCATATGAAAGAATGTGTGTGTCAACACTTATTAGCCATGCAGCTGAACCCCTGTGGACATTAGACACTTCTGATGATAGGAGCACCACTTAGCATCTCATAAGAGGCTGTTCAGCACAAATCAGCCACCATCTGGAAGCAGGTACTGGATTTGCTGGAGTAGTAACCCCTCGTCCAACACCAATACACACATCCATACCACATCTAATTATTAGCCAATCATTTAGTGAGAATGTGCATATGTAGGGAGTCCATAACTAGGCACTCAAACAGGATATGTCTATGCAAGGTTTGCAGAAAAAAATACAGTAAGGATTCAGACTTTACTGAGTGACAAAGAAAGGCTTTTTGTAGTGGAATTAGTGTAGTGATTTATCTGCTGGAATCTAATTTTCCAGAGTTATTCTCCAGGGAGCTTCAGTGAGGTTGTAATGTAGGACAAAAGGAGAAAAGCTGCAGGTCTGAGCATCACTAACAGCGCACTCTCACCCAGTTAAAAATCTTGGCCTCTGGCAAAAAAGACTGTGAAGGTTAATCGCCTAACTTCTCATTTTAAATGTTCGGTAATGTGCTCAACAAAGAGGGCTGGAGTGTTACCTGCTACTGCAGTGAGGCTGTCATTACTTCTCATCAATAACTAGTTTGTAACTCCTCCACATGAAACAAATGCTCATTACGAGTCTTTTGCGTGACCTCCTGCAGAGACTACAGAGAATGTGGGATGTGGGGGACGCTAATGATCGCTTGACAGTGATAGCTACAAGATGCAGGCTAATTGCTGAGATGGGATGTAATTAGCCCCCAATGAGCCTCCACTCACCGGCACTGAACGATTCTCCGCTGAAAGCGACCACCAAACAGCAGAGCAGGAGGCACAGACAGGCGCTGTCGTATGTGCGTAGCCAGGAAGTCATATTATTCTGTCCACACCGGGTAGGAGACCGGAGCCAAGCAGCGAGGAGACACGGGAAGCGGAGCTGTACGGCTACTGGAGATGAACCGGGGGACACCGGACACCGTGCGTTCGCCGGCGCATGAACAATAACCGTGAGTGCTGGCCCAAGCCGCGGGACATCGTGGTTCACCCAAATAGCCCTCTAATCCCGGAGAGGCATTCACATCGACCGGTCAAATCAGCTTACAAGCGCGCTCCCCCGTGGGCCACGAGAGGAGGTGAAGCAATCGGCGGAGTGCGAGTCACCTCCATCTATTTCCACCCAGCCGCAGGTGTGCGACGCGTCTCCGAGAGCTTCTCACAGCTTCGCCTCACAGCTGATGGTAAAAGTCTCATCCCGGGACAGAGCACACGCAGGAGTTACACACGGGAGAGCCAATCAGCGCTCAGCCGGCGCGCAACCAACATCATGCTGAGTGAACATCATACGCCGAGAGCAGGAGAATAACCGTGTTTTAACCACTGCCATGGTAACCACGCCGCTGTACGTATGAGAGAGAGAGAGAGAGAGAGAGAGAGAGAGAGAGCTCAGA
>NW_005187814.1:156122-157344 GCF_000239375.1 Pundamilia nyererei | reverse complement strand
GGGGTGGTCAGTAAAAACCAGAGCTCTCGCAGAGGGGTTCACAGGCTGGTGCTGCAGGGGGAGGTGACGGGGTGCGGGGGTCTGACTCCATTGTGCGCAGATTCCAGTGACATAGAGTAACCTCCTCGCCGGCTGCTCCGCTGAAGAGAGCCAAAAGTACTTAGTAAATAACTGAACGTTTTATCCACGAGGAAAACAGCCACGGAGCAAGAAAACACTAGCAACCCAGACCATCTTTGGCCTGCTCGTATCTGGTGGGGGTCTTCAAGGTAAAAGAAAGAAAGAAAGAAAGAAAGAAAGAAAGAAAGAAAGAAAGAAAGAAAGAAAGAGATTCCAGTCTTGTCTTGGCTCCTGGCCTCAACAGCGACGGTGAATGGGCCAACGCGCAGCAATAAGATCGCGCTTATCTGCTCTTCTTTGGCCTCCATCTGTTGCTCAGGAGCCTGGAGCAGACCCAGCCGGCCTCTCCTCTCATTCATTCATCCATTCATTCACATAATTTGTCCAATGGGAATTTTTGGAGTGCTGACACCTCCCCGTCCACACTCCAAGCAGTCACCCCCAATTATGATAATGATGCAAACACACACCCCACTGTTTTCTAAGTGTGTGAAACATCCCTGAAAAGCAGCTTCCACGCAGTCTCTTTCTTTCTCTCTCTCTCTGCCCAGGCTCAAGTCTCTCCTCTCTGCAGGCTGAAGGTGACAGCGACGGTTTCGTGGTGACCAGAGGGCATAAAAAATAGAAGTATTCACTGCTGAGCAAACTTGATAATGGACTCCAGTGTAAACAGGTCCTCTGCCCTGGTCATCAGCACTGGCCTACATCACTATCTTAATGACAGCTGTCATTGTTGTTAACCCGACACAAGCCACTCTTCCTCCGAGTCATTCCTCCCCCAACTTTTCCCACCTCCACACCCTCCTCCCCCTTCTCTTCCCTTTCTTCTCCCCCTGCTATGTTTGTGTTAGCAGTCGGCTGGGCTTTCCATCACGCTGGTCTGGCCTCATCGTTCTCCAAACACACACACACACACACACACACACACACACACACACACACACACACACACATGCATGTGTGCACAAACACATACATACCATACTCTATTTTGAAGCATCTCAAACACCTGCCCAACTTTCTTTCTTTCTTTCTTTCTTTCTTTCTTTCTTTCTTTCTTTCTTTCTTTCTTTCTTTCTTTCTTTCTTTCTTTCTTTCTTTC
>NW_005187814.1:136774-156059 GCF_000239375.1 Pundamilia nyererei | reverse complement strand
CTCTCTGAAGCCTCGCCCTCACTCTCCATTCAGCCTCCCATTCTTTGGATAAGCTGATGCGAAGACAAAGTAAGGGGTCAAATGTGAGAGGGGAGCAGAATGGGGATTCTCATGCATGGATCCAAACCAACCACCACAAGTGCAAAGAGTGACTGACGTTTGGGGAGATTTGGCACAAATTTTTCTTTGTGTTTCTAAATGTCAGCATTTTTGAGCCTTTTGTTATCGAGTGGAACCGAACAGCCACACAGTCATAACAAATTTGCATTTCATCATGATTTAACACTCGACAGTCTAATCTGAAATCCCCTCTCACATTTATATGTCAGCATTTGGCCTTTGGTGAAATGAATTCCCCCTCAAAAATCAGAATCACCTATCATCGCCTTCCTACTCATTTTCTTTCTTCTGATGCTGAATTGTTTTTTTGTTTTGTTCAATTTTATGTTAAGGAGGTGGAGGAGGAGTTGAATCTCAAATTTCCGCTTCTATCAAAATGTCAGTCTAAATAAGGTATTATGTAAAGCAGAATCAAATGTGCCTACTGCTATTATTCACACGCTGACAGCAGCCACGTTTCAGTTTACGTTTGGGCGGTCTAAAAATAGGAAGACCTACTTCGGTTCCTGTTTTGAGTGAATCAGGAAATTTGACATAGAACTGAAATTTTTTGAAGTCATAAAAAAACAGTGTTTTTATTTCACTGTCACACTCTGATCTAGTCTTTTGTTGTGGGTAACCACTAGATTATTTTTAATATGAACAGGAAGCTGCTATGTGAACTGATCCATATTTGGTCAATGTGAGAAGGTAGTGATCAGGTGGTCTAATTTTCTTTTGCGTAAGGTTCAGATGATGTAAAGTTCAGAGTATTTTAATATTTTTAACGATAACATCGGAAAAGTCATTTTGACTCAGAGAAATGTCAGCATGGGGGGAAAAAACAGCATCGCCATGGATACAATAAATTTAGCTGTGAAATCATTTTTTCTAAAGAAATTATAAGAATAGATTTTTTTTATATGAAAACCTGGGCTTTTAGGAAATAGTACTCTTATAGTAAATAAATGATAGTAAATAAATAGCAGACGTATTTGGCATGTTCACCTGAATATCTGGTGCTCAGTGAGTGGATGTAGTGCTGAATGGCATAACAAAAAAAATAACTATGAAATGTGTCAGTTAGTGCAACAGTGTGACTTTATAAGTTTGAGTTGTTGTTGAAGTGAAAACTTAAACATATCAGTCACAGTGTCATACAGCACTGACTGGCAACGTGAGTAACACTGACCTTGTTGTTACAATGTTACTTTGATTCACCCACCCTTTGCCACAATCTTGCCTCTCTCCATCAAGACCAAGAAGAGCCCACGAGTCCAAATGACCCCCAGGTTTCAATTTCAAATCCCCAAAGGATTTGGTGGACTCCCAGATTTCCACTCAGAATTATTTTAGTGGCACAATGGAAATCTACACTGCATTAAGGAGCTGGTTTTGTTCCTGACTGTTATGATTTCAAGGAAAGATCTATTGAGTATTAGGCTGCTAGCAAGATAAAATCTGTCCTCAGTTCATTGTTGATTTTGGCCTTTAATTTCTTGTTTCTTCAGCTGATAGCCTCGAACTCAAAAACCATTCTACCGCTTACATCCGGCTGTGACTTTTATGCTTACGTGGTGGAGACAGCAACACTGATATCAAAGTTGCTCTTCAATATAAAAAGAAATCTGTCTTTGAAAAAAAAAAACCCCAAAACACATCATGTGGTTGATGTGTGGAGGACATGATGAGTCTTCAGGAAACATAAATGAGAACAAACATTCAAAATAAAGTAGGATGCTGCTTTAACAAAGACATCCTGAAGAAACGAGGCAGCATTTGTTACATAAACAGTAAAATCATTCAGCATAATTTAAACACCTAAAACACAGAGTAATTATCCAAATGTTTTTATTCAGATTAAGATGTCTCTGCTACGCAGTAATCATTTTATCATATTCAGTCTTCTGGTTCGTTAGCGCGTGTGACAGTAATACCCTCACTGGCCACTTTATTAGGCACACCTGTCCAACGGGTTGTTAATTACAAATGTCTAATCAAAAACCATATAGTAGCAACTGGATGCATTTAGGCACATAGACGTGTTCAAGGCGATGTGCTGATTTTCAAACTGAGCATCAGATAATGAAGTGACCTTAAATGTAGCAGGGATGCTGGTGCCAGATGGGCTGGTCTGAATACTTCAGAAACTGCTGATCTGTTGGGTTTTTCCCACACAATCATCTCCAGAGTTTACAGAAAATGTTGCAAAAAAAGAAAAAATGTCCAATGAGGGACAGTTCTCTGAGTGAAAATGACTTGTTGATGCCAGAGGTCAGAGGAATAGCCAGACGGCTTGGAGCAGATGGGAAGGCGACAGCAACTCAAACAGCCAGTCATTACCTCTGAGTTATGCAGGAAAGCATCTCTAAAAGTAAAATATGCTGAACCTTGTGTACCCATCTACTGATGGCTGCTTCTAACAGGAAAACTTCCCATGTCACAAAGCTCAGATCACCTCAAACTGGTTTCTTGAACATGACAATGAGTTCACTGTACTCTGATGGCCTCCAGAGATCTCAACTGTTTGGGTAGAAAACAAGAGTCACGTCATGCATGTATAGCTGACCAATCTGCAGCAGCTGTGTTATGCTATTGCACCAACATGGACCAAAATCTCCAAAGAATGTTTCCAGGACCTTGTTGAATCTGTGCCATGATAAATTAAAGCAGTTCTGAAGGCAAATGGGATCCAACTGCAACGTGTGTTCGTTTAACTGAATTTAAACTCTGAATTATGTTTATAAAGGTGAAAATTCAGAACACTTAATTTTTTTATGTCACTAGCAGTGTGGGTAGTGGGCCCACACAAAGACTTTGTTCCCCTACAGCAGACCAGCTTCTGTGTAAGTAGTGTCTATACATATCAATGCAGCCTGTCAGATACCATTTGAAGTAACTGTAATAGAAGCAACATGAAACATCTTTAACCCGTGATATAGTTTGCGTGAGAGTTTTTCCATATTAAAACCACAGTACCCATAAACCCCATCGCAGCTGTTTCAAAAACGATGCAGCTACCAGACAAAGTTCCTCCTCGATCTTTCACTTTCATGAAGACTTCAAGCCTGATGCTCTAGACGGGAATTTCAACGGAAGCACTTCGCCTTTATCAGTAGCATTGAATTTCCTCCTTTGAAGCAACTTATTTAGCATTCGTATACAATAACACCAAGAAGGTTTTGCATGTATTTCTTCGAATTGAGTCTGAATTCCTGTGAGGTTTCACGGTTGGAATGATGGCATGTGCTAAGATTTCAGAAAACATCCGTTTACTCTCCGCTGGACATACCCAAGGAAACCCCGTGGTCACTGCGATGTCACAGCTGATATTTATGGTGACTATCAGTGGCCTTGTGGCTGAATGCAGACGCAGACAATAGTACAGAAACATGCAGACACCTCCACTTCACTCAACCACGAGCATGACTGTCAGCACATACAAGAACCTCCACAGCAACCCATGTTTTTTTGTCATTGTTTTTTCAAAGAAGCTGTGGTTTCAGTAAACGATTACAAAAGAAATTATCCCAAATGACTCACTGCTGCTTTCTTGGGCTACATTATCATGATCTGGGATCAGAACTGGTAGTTCTTACCAGTCTCTAAAACAGCAGTGTGAACATTTAATCTGTGTATCTTAGCGTCATTTCATAGAATCAGTTTCTAAGGTCAGATGGAGAGTTTACTTGGGTGGCCTAAAACTCTACTATTGCATTTGTGGGGTTTTAGATTATCCAACTAGAGCAATCAAATCGAACGGAGGCAGCTGCTTCTGGCAAACTACTCGTAGGCAAGACTAGAGCGAAAGACCTGTAATCAGCAAGGATCCTGTAACCAAATGGATGCTGTTTAGTGGTTGTAGAGTAGACAAGGAATAGGTCAGATGACTAAGCAGTCCTCAAACTACACATGAAACGAGAAGCAGTCAGAGTGCACAAACATCCGCCAAGACATACTTTTAAGGGAATACTGTTGTATTTTCTATATATTCCTTTTTATTTTTTTGGTCCTTTGAAATTCACTTTAAGGAGTGTGTAGCACAGTTGTTTGTCTCTCTGTGTTAGTCCTGCGACAGACTGCTTCACGGTGTACCTCTCGCCCTATGGAAGCTGGAATAGGCTCCAGTGCCCCCGCAACCCTGATAAGGATAAATGGAAGAGAATGATAAATGGATGAATGATTAGCAAGAAATAGGAAGTGAAAAACAGTTTAGAAAACATGTTTAAAAAAAAAAAAAAGCATTAAATTCAATAATATTAATGATAATAATAAAATAAATGTCCCCTATACAAACAGAGGCAGTAGAATTTTAAGCATAGTTTGAAAGTTTTAAAGATAAAAGACAATAAAAGACATTTTAAGACAGTTTGACATTAAAGATGAGGTCAGAGGTCCAAACTATGATAGTTAGATTTCCCATATGTTATTCCTTATATGCTGTCATACAACTAATGGCATTATAGGAAACACCATTTTAAATAGGTCTTTATACAGTAGCATTATTATCATTTTAACCTTCAGATCAGGCTAATGAGCAGGAAAGGTTAGAGGTCAAATGTGTTAGGATATTTTAAACCTTTATATGGTGCTTAAAAATCATCACCACACTTATTGGAGATTAAGTATCAGAATTTCAGGAGCAGGACCACGCCTCCAAACACGCTCCTTCCTGTTCTCATCTATATATGTTCCCCGAGTCCTACAAGCTGTTCATTCTCATTTACGTGCCCCACCCTCCCGCCCCTTTTCAATTCTTTAACTTCTTCACTTCTATTTAGTACATGGCGATCTGCCAGGCCCGGGAGCCGCCGCCAGTCCCCTTTGAGGCCTTTCCCAAACCGCAGCTCAATTCATGTCCAAGCCAACCTTTACCTGCTAAAATGCTGTCAAACATAAATGAGGACGTGGGCCCCGCTAGTGAAAGACTCATAGTTTCTTAAGTTACAAGCCTTTTTGTCATCTTTCATCCAATAAATCATCAAGCTGACCTTGAAGATCTTGATGGATGTGAGCCTAATTTTAAGGGATGACCTCATTCTACATTCCTACAAAGTTTTATCATCATACATTCAAATTTTTCAATGAAAACTTTACAGACAGGACGACATGCACACAAGCAAACCCTACACTGGCAGAGGGAGAAAAGCTATGAAGACTGTGAGATACAAACAACAGCTCGGCCAAAAAAATTTATTTCAGGCTCGCAATATAAAGTTGTTTTTCTGTATAATTAAGGACAAAATCTGCATAGCTGAGACAGACATCCTGAATTTCCCATGATTGGGTCAAACACATAAACACTCCCTTTATTACAGGCTCTTGAGTCGGCAATAAAAATTACCTATAATCTAACTCAGTTTGTCCTCTCCCAGGTCTCCTGTCTGGTAAATGCCCACATCCATCCTTGTAATTTATTTGCAGAAATAATAGTATCAGGTGCTCAGGGCACCTGTCAGACATGCACACTCACTGTCCCCTGAATGTGAAAGTGAAACCCAATAATAGGGAGAGCTTGGTTATCTATGCTCCTCATTGTGCCCACTTCCACTTAACAAGGAGCTGGAATGCCCCTGATTTTCACACACACATCACGGGTGCCAGCTGCACTTTGCACTTTGTTACTGTATTTCTATGAAGGCCAGCAGAGCAGGAGCTCTCTGGCTCAACGCCATGAGAAAGAAAGGGAGCGTCAGGGAAAGCGAGGAGGGAGGGAAGGAGGGAGGGAATGAGCGAGGTCACAGCTCTGAAGGACTTTTAGTTATATTCAGAGGAATAACACAATCTGGCCTGCAGGGCTGCAACATGAAGGCGTAATGGTGATATGCCACTCTGTGGTTTACGCATACACATCCAGACTCACCGCCTGTTCCTCTAAATCTCCACCCAGGTTGTATTTCCCTGACACAACTGCACTGCTGTGTAATGTGAAGTCACCCAGGAGTCATGTGGGAATCAGATCCGATTCCCAGGTGAATGTCCGGTGATTCAAGGCCAACACAAACACAGATCAAATCTGCAAAATTACATGGCAAAATCAGTAAAAACTAATGAAAGAGACAAAAGGAAAGCCTTTTTTTTTAAAAAAAAAAAGCTTTTGATCTGTGTGTTCTGCTTATTAATGTTACTACAAGGTCAGAGGAAATGAGGAATCACTTTTCACTATTTGACTGAGAAGTCAAGTGTAGAAAGGAAATCTACTTTGTACCAGCGGCAGACTGAGCTAAAGGAGAAGAGAAAATAGGATGGGCAGTGATGCTCAAAGATAAGGAAGAAAAGCTCAAACAAGCCGACACAAAAGAATCGTTTGTTTTCATCACCCACAGAGAGACGTTTAAAACAATGTCACCACCGGGGACAGTTCTGGTAAAATCCACCAAATCACATGAAGCATGTCAGTTTTCTGCTTCACCTCCAGTATTTTTCCTCCTTCTTTCCAAGTAAGTCATAACAGCTAAGACACATTGTAGCCAGCAGATACCAAGGACAGCCAGTACTGTAAACAATAAGTAGAGAAAGATAAGCAGCTTCACACAGTCTCACATCTTTACCAAAGAACTCATGAATCCATTGCCAGGATGTTCTAGAATGAAACAGATAGTAAGATCAAATGCATTCGTTAAATAAATGATTACAGTAAATGTCATGTCAGAGCGTGGCTCATAGAGCAGGAATGCTAAAAAGAGACGGCAGGCTCTTTTTATCCTCAAACTGCATGGAAAAGAAAAATAATTCAATGATAAATTATTAAGATCTGAAAGTAATTGTTATCTTTTAATTATTCAGGAACTGAATATCCATTAGCTAGTCTAACCCCACTAACTGCATGTCTTTGGACTGTGGGAGGCTGGAGTACATGAGGAGAACATGCAAGCTCTACACAGAAAGGCCTCAGCCAGATGGAGGATTCAAACCCTGGCCCTTCTTGTTGTGAGGCAATTGCCCTAACCACTGTGCCACCATGCCAGCTATGCCACCATGAGACTGTTTTTATTGTGGTTAATGGCTCAGTCATGTTAAACACGAATAATCAATTACATCACTGCAGTTCTTACAATGACTACAGAGCCTATATTTAGAACATGAGTAAACTATTCCACTAATTCAAAGAGGAAAATGTGCTCAAACAAAATCTTCAAGATCTGCTGAAAACTTCTGCGTAGCTTTAAGGGTTTTTTTCCCCGATTCAACAGAAGGCTACGGTGCAGGAGATCTCAGAAACACGCTGCTCCTGTTCTGGTACAAACAAAACCGAATGAGTAAAGAGAAAGAAAGAAGCCTTTTTATGTCAGGGTTGTGGAAAACAACTCGCAGCAGTGATTTCTAGACAGAGGCCAAGCCTTTGCATTGTTATTTTTGTTTAAGCGTAATATAACACAGACATACAGGTTAGGAAGGTGAATCCGATAACCCAGAGTGCCTGGATCATACTGGAAGTCTTTTTAATGCATCCATTGTAAGTACTGTCTTACAGTTGGCTGAGGCCTGAAGAGGTTTTTCGCCAGTAACTCCAGGAAGCTATTACATCACCTCTACAACTGTGTGGGTGTGCGTGTGTGTGTTTCGTCGGTTAATTATTTCTCCAAGCATGGCCAGTGTCCCATGTCCCTCCTCCTCCCAAAGCGTGATTCATGAATTTGTCATAATACAATAGAACTTCTTATCCATAGTTTACATTTCACTGTGCTCTGATCTCCTTCATACTGGCAGCGGATATTAAAGAGGACTAAAGTGCTTTGAGAACATATGAGGTGGGATGGGATTGTTTTTACAAGTTAAAACAAGCTGCGAGTATCAGTATGAGGCTCTCCGATGGTTTACGGTACACTTGAATGAACTGGCTATTGACACAGCTCGCCCCCCTTTCCTCTTTCTGTTTCAGAAACACAAACAAACACACACACTCACACACAGCTGTAAATCCTGTGCTGACGTCCTTTGGGAAAACAGGGAGTTTCCTTCCTGGGTGAACAAGCTTCGTCGTCATTCAGTGCACTGCTGCCTCTGTGGCCAGGAGTGAGGTGGAGAATGAAAGCATCAAAGCGGCACTTTTCACCCTCAGGGTGGATGTGAACTCCACTCCTGCCTTATACAGAACAAATGTAAGCCTTCCTTTACTTGCTTTCTTTGGAATATAATCCCACTTCCTTTCAACTTGGCATATAAATAAAACCACTGGTTTGGTCACAAAGTAGGCTTGTTTACAAAAATGTGTTTTATATAATTGCGTTAATTGTAATTTACATAATTTCAAATTAAATCTGGTTGAATGTGATGAGGTTTATGACTCTTGAACAAAGAAACATATTTGAGGAAGCTGGACACTGTTATTACTTACTTATTAGAAGTACAAGGATTAAATCAAGCAGAGTAATGGCTGATTTAAGGAACATCAGTCCCACGGTACATAATGATCTTCACTAACTTGCTGTGATGTTGCTGTATTTAAGTAACCAGTCATTTTTGGGCTTTAACTGTGTGACAGAGCCCCCTAGTGGTGAAACCTTGCAATCATAAATAACGATATGAGATATGCAGCTGAGAGAAATATCCAAGATCTTACATTTTTGTCTCCTTCTAGCATTCCTAGTTCAACCTTACTGCTCAGAAACAAGCATAAAGAGGTGAGTGTCGTGTGAGTGTGAGTGTAATCTCCGGAGTTTCAGGGCACATCTGTCTTTAATTTAACTTCAGGATGGTATCTGGTGGTTACTCACATGGCGTACTTGCTAGAGAGAAAGAGAGAGAGCGTGTTTCAATCTCCCAGGAGTGAATGGTAGAGCTGAATCAGACTGGCAAGCACTCTGCTTACTAAGTCATTCATGCCTCTTGCCCAATAGAGGGCGAGAGGGGACGTGGACAGCCTGACGTTAGAGTGTACAACCTCCTCAAAGAGGATGGAGAGAGACGGAGCGATCTAATTTCACTGTGACTGAAGGGAAAAAAAAGAAGCTACTGACTCTGCACATTTACCTACTCTTCAAACGTACTTGCATTTGTGCAACTTTGTGTTAATGTGCAAAGCTGTATGTGTGTGCGTGGCTGCTTTGCGGTCCCTGCTGTGAAGTGTTTAATAGTTAATAAGAGCCTTGTTTACTTGGCAGGGCTGCGGCCCACACAGCAGATGCTGCTCAAATGCTGAGAGACACAACTTACGCAATACGGGAAACAGATCCAGGATGTAGTTTGGATATTTTAACAGTTTGAAAACAAAGCGATGCTCATTGTTTGAGAGTTTGTTCCAGTCTTCAGATTTATGTGGTGTTGTTTTTTGTGTTTTTAAAGAGGAAAATGTTGGGAAGCCTAACAGAAAGCGCCGTGTATTTCTTCTTCTGCGTAAACATTTTAACCCCCACGACCAAAGACGCACTCCACCGTTTCTCATCTGCGCTGTTTTATTTTTCTGTAAACAAAAATCACGTGAAATATTTATGAACCACAATTAAAACACGCTCACACACACTCACAGCCTGGCTCCAGACACTACACAAAGGACACACAATAAATCACCCTTCATCGCTTGTTACACAAACACATATTTGCTTCATTTCACTCTGGTACAAACACACTCTTGTGATGATAAATCCTACCACGTTTCAAGTACTGTCAACTTTCCCCTCTTTACAATAAGAGAAGGAAAAAACAACACAAATAAGAGAGATTTGTATCTCAGGACCTTGAACAACCACCAGAGGTGGGAGGGAGAACCTTATGGTACCCTGTGCGGCTGTTTGTGTGTGTACTCTATAGTGATGGATAATGCATGAACCGTAGTTTAAAATTTAAGGGTGATAATGTAACCGTGGCAAAACAAATAACCTTACTGACAGGTGAGCCAGGCCACATCGGGACAGAGAACGAAGGAACACTTAAAAGGCCAAAAAGTGCCTGAAGAACAAAAGCACTGAGGCAGACCTGCAGAGAGAGTCAGCAGCAGGCGTTCATATATAAGCAGGTGAGGAGTTTCTCTCCGTGCTTGTGGTCTTTTTTTTATTACACTGTCTGTCTGTGAGTAATGACAGTGGATGTCATGTCATCTTCTGCAGGAAGGAATCATTTATTTTACATGCACTGATGGTTTTAAGAGGCTTCTATATTTTATTGTCTGCTATTTTTTGGTCTATTTCAAACAGCTGCAATAAAGAAACACAAGTTTATAGTCAGCTGACAGCTGATAAGTTACTGCTGCTGCAGTAAATAATATCTCTCTGCAGCTGGATGAAGATTTTTTCTTATCATAGATCTCTGTTTATCTTTTTTTCCCGCGCCAGTGGAAGTCATTTCCAAGTTTTTTGCACAGCTTTCCACATTATTTGCAGAGTGTTGGGGGGGCTGAGTGAAAATGTATTTTTTGCAAACCTGAATACATGATGTTTCTTGGTGACATCACTTCTGACATTATGTCTATCCATCTGCACCTTCCCTCATTTCAGCAAAAAAATGGAATTTGATCCACGTGATATGGAATATTATACATCGGCCTGGGAGTTGTGGACATGTTTATAGGGCACATCATCCTTTCCTTCCCCCTGAAGCAACAGTCTGTTGAGACCTGGTATTTCCAGCTTTTGATAAATGAAGAGTTGATTAGATGAAAATCTTCGATTGCAGGCAGAGACCGCAGAGACTGAACGTGTCATTATCCAAGATTTCCATTGGCTGTGCCAAATCATACGCACATACAGCTCACTGACAGCAAACGACCCAAACCCCCTTTGCTCTTAGAGAAACTGTGCTTAGTGTCTTAGTGTGTGGGCATGCTTTATTTAGTCTGTCTGAATTATAATAGTTTGAATGGTCTGACATGGGATGATTCACTCTCATATACTACCCAAAACTACAGCCGGCCAATGACAAGGCTAAGGAATTACACTGTACAAAGCAACAACTTTGTCCTTATAATCAGTGTTGTAACTATAACTAATTTTAATATGTTATTTTGAGGCAACGTCAGCAGCGATTTTAAGTGACATGCAGTTTTTATACTCTGGTGACCACTGAAATCAAACTTAATTCTGTTGCAAGCTTTAAAATTCCTAAATAATTTAATTCCCATAATATCTGAAGAGTGACTTTTTCTATAAGGCTGTGGCTATAGTCATTATTTTCTGGGTCACATATTTTTAAGGCTCAGCATGAACGTTTTTGGCTTCCATCAAGTTGTGTTTTTGGATCCATAAGTGACAATAATTGGAGAAGAGGTCTGAGTACGTTATCCTAAGTTATCCTAAACACTAGCATGTTGGGCTATCATCATGCATCATCTTGGTTATCAGCTGTATGAATGCATGGCACAGACACAGATACCTGCTAATTAATGCTAATTATAAGCCCAGAATGTCACTCACCATACTGGAGCACAGTCTTCTTGGCTGGGCTGTGCCAAACAGCAGGTCTGGCAGTTCCTATGCTATTAGCTGATCTTCTCATTAAAAAAACAAAAAATCCTTTGGACCACATTAAGATAAAATAGAGCACTCCACTTCTGTGACATCAGTTACCTGAGGTAAGCTGCCATGTTAGCACCTGTTAGTCAACGTGTCCCCCTCACTTTGATCCTCTTTAGAAATCCAACAGCATCTGTACATGCTGTGCATCTGTACAGTTCTTATGATTGGAGAAACAGATCATATCGATAGGAACCTGTTTAGTTTGCACAAGAATATAAAATCATAGCTTTTTAAAAATATTTTTAACCTGGAGGAGTTTGGGTCTGATTCACATTTTGCGTTAACCTCAGGTGGAGGTTATGACACCTCCTGTATTATTTATTTTAGCTAACCTGATGTCGTGCTGGTTGTAGCTTACGTCTGAGAGAAGTAATGTGAAAATGCCTGTTGAATTAGCGAGCTCTAGAAGTGCTTTCATGAATTAGTTTAACTGCTTGACAAAGACCCTAAATGTTTTAATTACTTGTGCTATGCTATGCTATGCTAGGTGCTGCTCAGACATCAGCCTAATGGGGAAGTTATGGTTCAAAGGTGGCAGCTCTTCAGCAGTCCGCAGGCAACTTAAGACTGCCTGTAGACAGCGTCTGCTGTCAGAGATGGAGCACTCTGTGGGTTACTCTTGCTTGTGTTGTTGTAAGTACGTCACCTAGCCATGGAGAAGAGCCCAGTTATAACACAAGAGCAGCCATTGTCTGTGCTTTTCATGCTGTATTTTTCATCCTTATTAAAGTCTTTTCTTTTTTTCCTGGTGAGCTCTGTTGTTGCTTCGTTCCCTTTTTTTCCCACGGAAAATCAGCTTTGACCCAGCTTTGCACAACGTCATTCACGTCAACAGGAAACAAGAAAAGATAAAAACAGAAATCTCATATGTGGTAGGAGTCTCTGTGAGTGGCAATTAGAGGTTTTCTTGCTCTCTTTCTTTTTTGGGGGGGGACACCAAGACAGTAGCCAACTCCCGTGTCTCTCTCTGTCTCTCTGTGTGTATGTGTGTGTGAGTGTGTCTGTCCTGTGTTCAAGGGCATACCCCACCAGTCTCCTGGCTCTGACTACAGTAACATGCCCTGAAGTTGGAAGAAATGCACATTTTCACGCTGCATGCCCATCACTCGAAGCCAGCACGCATATGCAGAATGAAAAAGCACTTTGCTTGTGTTATGAAACAGGAAATGGGTGCTTTGCTTCATGGTTTTTGACCTGATGTGACAGGTGATTTGAAGCCTACGTCCCCTCAGGATGAAGGAGCAAAATGACTTAGTGACTTCACATACTTGCTAACAGACACACAGAAGTTACTTTACACTCAGGGTGGTGTCACCTTTTCATGTGAGCAAGCTGACCCTTTTTTATTGACCTTTCCCACTGCAAAGGCATTCATTAAGCAAGCCATCGATGTGACCTTTGATCTCCAGTGGCTGGTGCTATCTCGTTGTCAGGAGCTGATGGAGGCGAGGGTGGATATTTGAGCACTGCTAATGTATATAGATTCAACAGCGTACATTGAAAAAGTCATTAGAAGAGCAAAATCGAGAGGCAGTAAGGGAGAAAGGGAGAGCGTTACCTCTTTGCTATGAGCCTCAGAGAGGGAATTGATTTTAGAATTGGTTGTTCTGGTCAGAGCACACACAGTAAGAATCTATTGATTGATTGCACAATCTCTCTTCATCTCCTCCTCCTCCCTCGGCTTACATCCTCAGGTCCTCTCTCCTTCATTCCCCTGTACCCATGTCCTCACTTGTCCATTTATTCATTTACCACAGTTTCTGGATGGCTTTTTTATTCTCCTTTCATTTCTCCTTTTCCTAACAGTCCCACTCCAGACACATTCAGACGCACACACAGAGGCAGACGTTAATCTCTCAGGTAGATATTTGTATGTAAAACACTGAGCTTCTCATATCTTACTCCTTAAGAGAAAGAATGAATGAATTGCAAAGCTCCAGTTTGAATGGAGTTGTGTGTCTGAACGTGTGGGTGGTTGGCAGCAACTGCAGAATAGGATAGTGACAGCTGACCAGCTCTCCATATCTGCTCGAATTAATTAGAGTGGAACAGAATGAGACGTTTCTGCACATTATGGAGCTCACCAGCGGGTCCAATCCGGCCCACAGCATGGTTTTAAAAAGAGTGAAACTTGAAGAAAAGGAATGACGTCAACCGCAGTGTTGGGTTTAACTTGCTACAAAGTAATGGATTACTGTAACGTAATGCATTGCTGTACTAAACAGGGATCGTATCACAGTTAAAATTATTTCATTACTAGCGTTACAAAGATTCCTCAGTTATCTGTGTGTTAGGTGGATGGAAAGAAGAAGGGAGGAGAATGGTGAAGCAGTACAGCGATAAAGCTTTTAAGGAGCGGAGATGGGCATTACTTTTACTTTTATTGCGCAAAAGGACGAAAGCGCAATGGGGAAGCAGAAAATGCATTACATTGCTAACAGGAATACTGCTCTCTGCAAGCATTTGCACAAACAGCATGCTAACACTAAGCTAGCAAAGAACCTAAGGTGATGTTAAAGCTGAGTGAATGCTGACCCCAGCCCAGCAGCCAGACGCTGAACCTCAACAGGTAACCAAAGCAGTGATGAGCAGTCAGCCTGCAGTTTCTACCTGTTCATGTCTCTAAAGTAGAATCTACGTGCTGCGAAGTCACTTTTGGCTGGTTTTCATCTTTGCTTCATGTTGTCGGCTTTGTGTTCAAACGTAAAAACTAAAAGAACGACAGTACGTGTGTCCTCATTACACCGTGTGCACAATTATTAGGCAAGTTGTATTTTTGAGGATTAATTTCATTATGGATCAAGGACAGTGCTCTCGGTCAATCCAAAATGTTACAGTTTTTTACAGACGCTAGGACACATTTCTCAATACTTAGGTCACTTTTGCAAAACTCTTCACACAATTCTCCTAACTGACCCTCAGCCTGGCAAATCAGTTCATTTCACATTCAAAATGCACTACAACTACCAAAGCACTTCATTCAGGTCTCAAATAAACTCATTCTTCCAGAACACTAGCAAAGGTTGACAGCCGACAAACACACTTCGTCACCCACAAAACAATGACCTAAAAAACACTAACAACATGTAGCATGGCACAGTGTTTTCTTGTGTAAAACAAGGACACATCTCTGTTCATAATTTCAATATATGTTACTGGAATGAATCAGACATCATGCAGAATTCGTTAATATTTGTTTATGTATTTTTATTATTTTTGCACTAAGTAATCCCAAAATACAAGAATTTATATACACACCATCCACTGATACACATACAATAGTACTGCTATTCTACTCGGTCTTCTCTATTTGGCCACAGGTTCTCATCCACATCACATCTTATGTCATCTAGGGCAATACACCTAGGAAATAATCTTCTGGCATGCCAGAATTGAAGGAGTTGAAAAATTGAAGGAGTAACACCTGTGTAGATGTTCATCTACAATGAGAATCAGCTGTGGCTGGTTAAACCGCATTTTTAGATTTAAAATATGTTTCAATAAAATATTGCTGTTGAATTTTGCTGTCTTTTTAAGTTTTGCATTGTGTTATTGTTTTGGCCATAAGTTTAACAGTTTTGAAAACAGTATGTAAGCACATGCAAAATGTCCTGTCCGTACAAAGGTTTTTGGCAGTTGTTGTGTCTGAGTGAGAAGATAATTCATGAAATTTGAGAGATGTAGTCATTGAATGCATTTTGTGCCAAAACAATGATAACTGGTCCTCAGTTTAGCCCACATACACTTCTGTTGTGCTCACTGTGTGAGGAGTTTTGCAAAAGTGACCTAAGTATTGAGAAATGTGTCCTAGCGTCTGTAAAAAACTGTAATGAGCCTAAACCTAAGTGTTTAAGAATGTAAAAGTGAGGTTTTGTCTTTAAGAGAATATATATATTTATGTGCAGAATTACTACGCAACTAATTGAAAAAACAAACATTTTCCCATCTCATTAGTTTATTTGCAAATATTAAACTGGGAATAATAAAACAACTCAAAATGTACATATAAACATTTCTGACATGTCAAAATAAAAAATAAATAAAAATCAGTGACCAGTATAGCCTGGTCACAAGCCTTCCATTCATGGGGTCTGTCAGTTTCTTGATCTGATGACGATCAACTTTTTGTGCAGCAGCAATCACAGCCTCCCACACACTGTTCAGAGAGGTGTACTGTTTCCCTACACTGTAAATCTCCCATTTAAGCAAGGCCCACAGGTTCTCAATAGGGTTTAGGTCAGGGGAGGAAGGGGGCCATGTCATTATCTTTTCATCCTTAAGGACTTTCCTGGCTAGCCATGCAGTCGAGTACTTCGATGCATGCGAGGGAGCATTGTCCTGCATAAAAATCATGGTCTTCTTAAAAGATGCAGACTTTATCCTGTACCACTGCTTGAAGAAAGTGTCTTCTAAAAACTGGCAGTAGCTTTTGGAGTTGATTTTCAGGCCATCTTCAACCCGAAAAGGTCCAACCAGCTCATCTTTAATAATCCCAGCCCATACCAGTACCCCACCTCCACCTTGCTGCCGTCTGAGTCGAAGTGGGGCTCTGTGTCCATTACTGATCCAGCGACTGGCCCATCCATCTGGTCCATCAAGAGTCACTCTCATCTCATCAGTCCATCAAACCTTTGAAAAATCTGTCTTCAGATATTTCTTGGCCCAGTCTTGTCGTTTCAACTAGTATGCTTTGCTCAGTGGTGGTCGGGTTTCAGCCTTCCTTACCTTGGCCATGTCTCTAAGCACTGAACACCTTGTACTTCTGGACACTCCGGGTAGGTTGCAGTTCAGGAATATGGCAGCACTGGAGGATAATGGGTTCCTGGTAGCTTCACATTTGATTCTTCTCAAATCTTTGGCAGTTAACTTGTGTCTTTTTTCTCAATACGTTTCTTGCAACCCTGTTGGCTATTTGCAACAAAACGTTTGATGGTTCTGTGGTCAAGCGCCAATATCTTCGTAATTTTAAGAGTGCTGCATCTTTGTGAAAGACTTTTTACAATTTTTGACTTTTCAGAGTCCATTAAATCTCTTTTTTTGCCCATTTTGCTTGAGGGAGAGAAGCTGCCTAATTATAATGCACACCTTTATATAGAGTGTTGATCTCCTTAAGCCACACCCTCACTCGTTATGCAAATACAGATCACCTGATATACTTAAATCCAATAAGCACTAAAGTTTATACAGCTTGAAGTTGAAAAATATGCGTAAAAATTATGATATGGCCAAAATACCCACTTGCCTAATAATTGTGCACACAGTGTAGGACAGAAATTTGTATTGTTGTGTGGGACTGTAGCCTCAGGTTTTTGTTGTTAACTCGTAATTATCAGACAATACGTTTCATTTTATAGTGTAACAAGAGAGTAATTTAGTGTCACACATTACTTTCTACAGTGAGTAATTAAGTAACATACTGCATTACCTTTAAGAGAAGTAATGAGTATACGTAATACATTACGCTGATGTCAAGAAGCTGTACTGATGCGTTTCTTTGATTTACAGAGCTAACGTTTCTTTGTAATGACAGCAGGTTGAGTGTAGCACATCTTTTTTTATTGTTTTTATGGAGTCGGTTAACTGGTCCTGCTTGAGATCGAATTACAAATGACTTTGACACCCTTTGTGTGTTTGGAGTGATACAATCGATGCAGTCGGATTACTTGGTAATGCTTGGCAGTGTGTTTTTTTTTCTTGTACTGCATATATAATACAATGCTCTTTAAAAATATTTATGCCTGAAACTGTGAAGGTGAGTCTTTGTGTATTTGACTTTTGAGTTAATGATGCCTGGTCGTCTCATTTCTCTCATATTAACACTTTTTTTCCAAATTGAGAGAAGCGGATGTTTAAGTAGCTTGAATAAACAGCACAGAAAGACGTCCCTGAGGGGAAAGACCTTTAAAACCAGGTTTCTCTGCCAGGTTGAGCACAGCTGCAGACTTTAAGTACAGTTGCTCTTTAATCAGTGTCTCTCAACTGTAGAGCAAACAAATCAGTGTAACCTACTGCCAGATGTGACAGCCCAGTACCAAAAAAAGGTGGTCTTACAGTGATTCATTATTCCTCGTTGCTATCAGTATATCTCAACAGCTCTTGAAATCTGCAGGAGGCAATAAAACAGTAAATTTGCTGTCACAGCTACGGTGAAGCATCTGGGGTACAAAGGCAGTCTCCAAGTGGCCTGTGGTATCTTCGATTTCCTTCACTTATCTCGTATCCTGGGAGCAATGACAGATAGACATTTGCCCACTGCTACACTAATTATGTGCCGGCAGCCATATATCTCCTAGTGATTCTTAGTCACCCAGAGAAGCAGTATAATGGGCCTCTGGGGACGCCGTACTTCCAGGCTCTTCAGGAGATCTCGCATCTTTATCCACTTAGCTGGATACTAGTACATATGTCTTCTATATCTGCACTCTGCTGCTGCATTGGTTCACTAAAATGGAAGAGTTTGCGGAAAAGCAGGATTTTATGATTGTTTTACTGGAGTTTCAGCTTCGTTCAGTGTAGCAATTCAGTACTACGAGGCTAAATGTTTTTTCAGAACTGAAAAGAACACCTTAAACATCTTCAAATTCGTAGAAGGCAGTTATTGTATTTGTTGTTTGTAACGAGTTGTTATTTGACTTGCTGTTGCTTTCCTACTGGCTTGAAGCACTCTGGCTATTTTCTCTGTTTTAGATTATTCTGTGTGAACCTTGTTGGAAAATCACAGCAGATCAACAGTTTCTGAAATATTCAGACTGGCCTGTGTGGCTCACAACTCACAGCCACGTTTAAAGTTACATAAATCACCTTTCTTCATATTAACTCAACCTTGCTTTTCTCCATGTTTCTTCCCCTGCAGTGGCTCCCGCCCCACAGTTTGAGAACCACTGCTGTAGATCACCACACAGAAATTTACATGCACTCTTAAAATGCACACGGGAACACAAATAAATCCACAAGTGTTTTGACTTTTGGCTGAGAACACGGGAAAAGAACAAAGAAAGGGAAAGAAAGAGAGGACGATACAATGAGATATTAAATTCTGCTGAGATGGTGGAGACAAAATAATTAATTGGGTGGTGTCTGTTGGTTTGAAAACCAAAGCAATAAGAGAGAAATCTAGAGTGTCATCAAGTCTGCCATTGATCAGAAGTTTATTGGTTCACAGGCAGCAGGCCAAAAGCAGCATCTTATCCCAAACTAATAGCAGCCTGCTGGACCAAGACAACAGCAATTCACTACTGTGAAACATTCTTACATAACCAAAGGTTTCACAAACATGGCAGAAAGTATTCCACTAATGTTTATTTAATCGTTTTTATTTTATTCTGAAAAAGTGAAAGTTTGTGGTTTAGCATGTCTACATTATGAGACTCACTCAGACAGACAGCTAACAGAGGGAGAGACAAGACTATACTCACACTGAGCTGAATGGACACAGCTGGAAGTAAAGAGGGAAAAGACCCAAACACAGAAAGTTATCATCACAATAAAACAGGAAGTGAATATTTCTGAGAAGCACGTAGGCAACACCAGGGAAGAGAAATTCACAGAAACAAAGATGTGAGAAAGGGAAACAAAAACAAAACAGGAACCAAAAATCCATTTGTAAAAATTCATTATTAACGATGGACAAAAAAAAACAGAACAATCTCACGTGAGGGACTTTATGAGCTATATATAGTGTGTGGCCAGGGTTTTAAACATAAGGCACGTGGACCAGAATTAGCCCAGCAAAAACT
>NW_005187814.1:134418-136305 GCF_000239375.1 Pundamilia nyererei | reverse complement strand
ATTACAGTAATAGATTACATTAAATAACAGAAAATTTCCCTTGTTTCACTACAGACTTTTTTCTTCTGTTTTTTCTACAGTGGGCCACCAAAAAGCACATTTGCTATTCGGCTTTGTAATTACAGCACCATCTGTGTGAGTGCAATGAGGTATCAGGATGATTTTTTCTGTAACTTTACACATTTATTTCTTACAATTTAAACCCAAAGATTAATGCTGAAAGATGTTTTTCCATTTATTACAGCAGCATTTCTGTGCTGCTGATATTGCACTTATTTTCTAATATTAATATATCTATATGTTATGTGTCTTTATGTGGCCCACGATGTAAAATTTGTTTCACATCCCTGGTATATCGTCTCCTATAGCCTTTCATAACACAGTAACATAGTTACAAAAAATAATTTCCAATAATTCAAGCAATCATAGCATATATGGATTTCCAGCTTTATAGCTGGCTGTCCAACACATTTCAGCTGGTCTCCCCCCTGGTTCAGTACATCTACAACTTCTGCATCTATCAACTCAGCTTCATCAAGAATTCAATCAACAGCTTGACAAATTTGTAAGGAACACTCAGTGCTTAGTCCATATCTGTCTCTGTGACCTTTTCAAAACAAAGCACCTCACTGAAAGATTCTGCTAAATTAGTCCTTTTGATAATCTGTCTTAACCCAGCTGTCACTAGAGTCTTAGTCTAACATGTTGTCATCAACAAAGTACATTTCTGCCTGTCCCATGTCAGAGCACCTAACATTTACACATGGCTCTTCATCTGCAACAAAAGCATCTACACACACAAACCAAGACAAAAAACCTTTGTCAACACATGACACATGACATGTTAGTACTCAACAAATACTAAACCAAAAAGCAGAAGCAGTGTGTGAAACGCTGAGTACATGCTAGTTGCCTCTATAGGAATCAACAGGGTGGATATCAGTGAGCTGCTACTAATCGAATGCACTTAATTAACTGGTCATCAGCAAGTGTGAGCAACTCTGTAAAAGTAGAAGGTTTGGCATTCAGGTGTGTGTTCACACAATGCCAAGGAGGAAAAACACCAGCAATGATCTCAGTATATATTTTGCTCTGTATCTCTAGTAATACAGAGCAAAGGCTCTTCTATAGAATCTCTATTTAAATATTTCCCAGACTTACTTCACTTGTTCTTTGTTTTCTGTGTCTGCTCGAAGCATTCACTTTGAACTCACTCACCTGTCCCTAGAGTCCCCTCTGGCTTGTGAGGACACTCACCTCACTTATGCTGCTCTGTGAATAAAGTCTGCAAAGCTAGTGTCACACTGTCACGGTGTCTGTGTTCAGGTCCACAGTTCTTGTGAAGCCATGGCAGTGTTGTTGAGAAAACAGTTCCCCAACAAAGTCTACTGAGAGCCGAATAATCGTGATAAGCAGGCACATTATGATATATTAGCAAACCAAATGTCCAATTTTCTTCTCAAGCAGAAAATAATCATCGAAGACAAAAGCTGAGTTTTGGCCCCTGTTTCCTCGGATCTGTGGTATTCTAAAATAAGAAGATAAAAAATTGGCCAAACTGGATGTGCAGCAACGGGGAAGAAAGGCAGCAAAAAAAACTTTTTAGCCTGTAACTTGATTACATGCACACTACAGGCTAAAGTAAACTCAAGGACTGTGTGTGTTCACCATGCAGTTCATCTGCAGCAGCTGATACTGAAAGTGAACTCATGTTGAGCTCCGAGTAAACACTCCCCTGAAACAGCACAGCGTACAGTAACACAGCTCGATGATGCTGTATCCCACAGCAGCTGCTTAGCCTCTGTCAATCCATCATCGATCAGTTAGAAACCTTTACGTGCAGAAAACACATTTAAAAAGCCAGAATCAGTTAATTATCTTTATGCT
>NW_005187814.1:129523-131948 GCF_000239375.1 Pundamilia nyererei | reverse complement strand
TATATTTATACACCATAAATTACAGCACCTAGGTTAACACTAATATTTAAAATGTGCAGAAAATCAAAGAAAAATCTGAAAGATTTTTGTATTTTTCCCTCTAAAACTTCTCAAAAAACTAATTGACTCCAAATATTTTTGTCTTATTTAAGCTCCTATCAAATAAATCCATTCTGCTTACAGAAATTCTTTGTTTGAAAAAGTGGAATTTCTGTTCATATTTGTGGTTGTTTTCAAACTTTCAATACCTGGTGTGGTTTTGCTGACACAGCTTCATATGGTATTTGCCTATAAAAGCCTGGCAGACACACAGCCATTTGGCCTGGCGCACTGGAGCTAAAGATTGGCTTTATTAATTGATGCTTGATTTACTGCTCATTGCTTGGAAGGGTCGAAGCTTTTAGACCCATCTACGTCCTCTCAGTCTATTGAATGTGTCTGCTCCTGTTTCTGTGCTGCTCTGAGCCTCATTGTCTCGATTTTGCCTCAGAACATTTAAAAAGTTTTGTTCCTGGCATCTTAAGCAGCCACATACCTTGAATCATCTACTTTACTGTGACAGTCGCTCCAGCGGGGGATATATAGTCTATCTGTCAGCAGTTATAGCTGAGAATTACTATAAATGCCAGGAGCTGAAGCACTATGAGTCATACAGAGTCATCTATAACATTATCATCGGTGTGAGACGGCTGCTTTGAAAGACTGCTTAAGTGTAAATATGTGGGTGTGCATCAGACAGAGGGAAAAAAAGCATTTACTGATATATCACAGTATATAGGTTCCATATCTGGGCGTGAGTGCACTTAAAGTGCGCATGATTCCAGCAGTGTAGATGAAGTTCCTGCAAAGATGTTATGCAACGGGTCGTCTGTGAGTTCAACCACGCAGCTGTTGAGCTCTGTCTGCTGAGTCAGCCACCCAACTGTCCAAGAGTTTCAGTCTTCTTTCGGGACCTGGACATTATTGTAACCCACTGACCAGTGACTTTAGAGGACACTGACTCTCCAACCTTTGGTGCCTTATTGTGTTGAAACATTGTGATTAATAATTTATCATTTCTGCAACTTTGGATTAAGTTTCAGAACAGTGGAGCAGTTTGGGTTTTGGTTTGTTTTCTTTGCAATGAACAGCAAACCTGAATCGTGAGAGTTTTTGTGAAACAGGAGAATTGTCTATTTAAAAGATCTCCAGTTTTGAAAGCAGGCAGAGCCCTAAAATGATAAAATCATATATTCTAATCTATCTACTGTCTAATTACCTGATTAGGTGAATAGGGCAGTATAGTTATAAGATTGTAAGAATGTTTTTACAGTGAAACAATTTAATGACCTAAAGTACACATGAAGATTTGTGTGTGTGTGTGTGTGTGTGTGTGTGTCAGCTCAACAACTTGATCCATAGGTAGGAGACTTTATAAAGACCTGAAAGCTCTTGAGGGACTCTAATAAGTGCACCTGGCTCTTAGAAATATTTATCCATCCATTTTCTTCTCCTTATCCAATTATCTAAGGTTGGGGTGGGGCTGGTGTTTATCCCAGCTGCCATAGGGCGAGAGGCGAGGCTAACACGGAGAGGCTGTCTAGAAACATTTATATATTAAATAATAATAATAACCAGACAGTGTAAATTATCCTGAAATAAAAAATAAGAGGACGTGTCTCCTTTTTCCACCAACATCCTTCTGGAAATGTTATTTTTAGAGGGAGAAAACCACACGTGAATAACTGATTTCAATGACTGTTATTTTCAGCATTTCCCATTGTTGCATCAGGGACGGGTGCCATAAAAAAAAGAAACATCTAAAAATTTCTCATGACAAACTAACTTGAACTCACAGAGGTGTTAATTTACTTGCTGTCTTTCTTTGTTTTTAGTTTCTGGTCTGCGGGATGTGCGGAGTGCTGTGTGCTCGAAAGAGGACTGGCCTTATTGTAAGTACATACATACTGAATGAGCTCAGTTTATTTCTCCAAGTAATTTCCTTTTAGTTTAGTTAGTGATTCACATTTCAGCAGTTTGTACTGAGCTATTTCCAGGATGGTACCAGTTTCTAGGAATTAGGCAGAGACACCAGGAAATAGTTCGAGAAGGCCTGTAGCCTTTGCTAGAGGTAGAAGGTAGATTTTGTTTTTTTTAGCTTTGAACTGAGCCAGGTTGTTTTCTTGTTTCTACCTTTTATGCTGAGCTCAGTCAAGCTAACTGTCACGTGCCTGAGCTCCTTTTTCATTCAGTATTTGCTGGAATTATGATGCACATGTCTTCTGTTGTGGATGTCAGATGCAAAGTCATCTGTATCAGGAATACTGAACGCAAAGCATACACAAAGTCTGCATATTCGACAACGAAAGAACTCCTAAAGGTGTGTGTGTGTGTGTGTGTGTGTGTGTGTGTGTGTGTGTGTGTTGCAGCAGGTGCAGTCAGTGTG
>NW_005187814.1:113116-128185 GCF_000239375.1 Pundamilia nyererei | reverse complement strand
TTGAAAACAACTCATGTCTTTGTCTATTTTTCATCGTAAGATAAGAACGTTATTAGTCTCTGTTCAAGTATTTGAAAGGGACTAAATGTGGGGGTAAAGATAAAGCATTTCTTTATTAGTCACCTGTCAATACTAACAGTATACCAAGCATTTCTTATTACTGCTAATCACTTTTATCTCAACACTATCTCAACAACTCTCCAGTGCTCCTCCACCCTCCCCAAAAAAGCTTTGTCAGTTTTATTCAGAGAAGAAGTGCCTCTTCATTTCTTTTCTGAAGGTCTGCCGGCGTACTAGTCGCTCCATGAGGTTGTGCTTGTGGCTAAATGTTGATGCCAGTGTTAAAATGGATCCTTTAGTAGGTATGTAACAGTTTTAGCATGCAAACCACATTAGGGACATAATATTTGCTAGTTAGCGATACATCAAAGTCATTTTGGCTTAAAGAAATTGTCAGGGATTAAATGCCCTAGAAGTCTCTGAATGGGGCCATAATTTCAAAAGTAATCAACCAGCAACTGAGTCCATAAGCCCATTAGGAGAGAATTTACCGAGGACATAAATCAAGAGCGAGGTAGTTTAATTTTCTCATAGATATTATTACACACACACACACACACACACACACACTCACAACTCTGAATTGGATAAGTGGAAGAAAATGGATGGCTTGATAACTAAATAACTGAAATCAAACGAGGCATTGCAGCGTCGGCTTTACTTGTACCCGAAGGCTACGTCCATCTTTTATGCAGTCCATATACAGACTTTGGCTGAGACATAGAACTTCATAAGTGAAACTCTTTCCATACTAGCACTAAAAAATAGAAATCAGACGATCATCCAGTACAGTATGTTTTATCCTCTGGGGACTCAGTCTTTTTCTGTTCACTTCTGTGTAAAATTTCCTTTTCCGGTCTTATCCAGGGATCTCGACCTGTACCTTATCCACGTGGCTGACTTGTCGTCTGGCAAGCTCGGAGCAGCAAAGGATGTTCTTGGAGAGGGAACACTCGCTACATCATTCCCATGAGATGACAGAGAAGGTGGTAAACTGCATGACTCATCTTTAGCTGCTGTCAGAAGTTTTTTTCCTAAGCAGGTTTGTGTTTGTGTGTCTCTAACAGGAGGTCCTGGACAACTCCAGTAATGGTATTCCTCAGATCTCCTATAATGGACACACCGCGGCGTCTCCTTGAGGAAGTTTCAGCAGGAGGTGACTTGCAGACTTAAACAGAAGCAGTTACTAAAACTCGTGCTGTCACGCAGCTAATGCAGCTTGTAGTAGACTGCATTTAACTGTATCCTGACTGCAGGAACTGAACCAAATTTGTCGCCTTGGAACCCGTTTACCTGCTGCCTGATGAAACGGAGAGCATGAAGGAGCCGTTTGTGCTTCTGAATATTATGCAAACATGGGTTCAAATACCTTCGGTTTAAATCTCACCAAAGCCGGGATGGTGAGCTGCGGTTTGGATGACAAATGAAGCGACAGACATCTGCGTGAAATCCTCCAATTTGTGAGCGTGAAGGACACATTTCATCCAGTCAGATCAAAGCGATGAGCACAAACCAAGCATGCAACTGATTCACTTGTTTAGAAGAGCTATTTCAGTCTCATCGTCCTTATTCTCTCTCTCTCTGTCATGTTATTGGTTTATGGAATCCAGATCTTGAGATAGCCTTTGGTAAACTGTATGTATCATCTGATAATGGAATGCTTTGAGAGAAAAGTTACAGTGATGCACAATGTACTGTATGTATCCATGCTTGTAAATCAAACATATTTTTATAATGCTTCTTATAAAGTTCATTCAATTAAAGTACGACTAATAAAAGAATTGCACAGTCTTGCATGTTGTTTTACTGTTGCTCTGTTAAATACGTGTTGAGATGAATCTGGTTTTATGATCACAGTTTATGCAGATTAGCCTTTTTTTAATAATACAGTTGCCAATTTGTGTGTTTATAGTACATGAACACACATGTTTGTGGAAGTGTGTTTGTGTTTGTGAAGTATGTGAGGTTTGAGTAAAAATGTGATGGGAGTGACTTTTCAGTTTGTAAGCCAGATTACAGCATTTTAATCAATACACTACGTCATTGTAGGTGATAGTAAGACCCAAAGGTTAACACACTGAAAAATCGCACACTATGAAGAACCGTATTTAAATGACTTAGTCATATTAACGAGATCCAGGTGTTTTTTAAAAACAAAAACAAAAAAACACACACACAGAGCAACCATCTCACACCTTGCGGGCTGTCTTCAAGCTCAGGTCCTCTTGAGCTTGAGGGTCCTGCGCAGTATCTTTGCTGTTTCTAGGACTGTGCTCTTCTGTACACAGATCTCGGGTGTTGTTCCTGGGATCTGCTGGAGCTACTCGCCCTGTTCAGGGAGTCACTGCACAGAGTAATCCGATTACCACTGGGACCACTGTTACCTTCACCCTCCACACCCTCCGAGTTCCTCTCTCAGCCAGTGGTACTTCTCAAGCTTCTCATGATCCTTCTTCTTAATTGCTATCGGTATACAGCCGTCTTCCTCTGTTTGTCCACTACTACTGGTTGGTTAGCCGTCACCAGTTTGTCTGTCTGTATCTGGAAGTCCCACAGGATCTTAGCTTGGTCATTCTCGACAACCCAGGGGGTGGGTCCCATTTTGATCTTGGGACTTCAAGGTGATACTCAGCACGGATGTTTCTGTATCCTATGTCGGCCACTTGGTTATGGCGTTCCACGTGTGCCATGCCTGTTAGCATCTTGCATCCTGCTGTTATGTGTTGGATTGTCTCAGGGGCATCTTTATACAGCCTGCACCTGTGGTCTTACCTGGTGTGGTAGACCCCCTCTATGGATCTTGTACTTAGAGCTTGTTCCTGTGCTGCCATTGTTGGTGCCTCTGTGCTGTTGCGGTCTTTCAGTCCAGCTTTGTCTACCACTTGTATGATTTCTGGATTTCAGCCACTTCCTCTATCTGTGCATATGCAGTGCCTGTCCTTCCATGATGGTCCTTATTTTTTGTGTTATACCTCATCAGTCACTTATTGCAATAGTAGTTGTATCTTGTGGATGTTGGAGCACTGAAGTTCAAGTTTTGATGTTAGTCTAAATGCTGGGTGTCAAAGAACCCATAGGTCCCACATCTTCATGTAATCCCTGTGTAATACCATCCACCAGTTATCTATTTTCTCTTGTAAACACATGCCTTATACTTGTTCTTCTTTCATTTTATATGCCATTTTATTTATTGAGTTATTTACAAACTATGTACTTATGCACTATTTCCTCTACCACATTTGTCCCCAATATATTTAACATTTTTAATTTCTTTATCCAGTATGGTTCTTTTATAACTAAGCTATTAAATAATGATACAATCAGTAAATAACAAGGGAAGTTATATTGAAAAATACATAACAGGGGAATTTATAGAGATTGAATTAAATACAAAGAAATTCACAATATCCATGTTGATATCCATGGATATAATGACAATAATATATTTGTTGGGTTGAATTTTAGATTTGAGCAGTTTCAGTCCTTCATAGCATCATCAATTCAGAAAGCCACTGCATTCTTATGAGACCACAGTTTAAGGCAATGATGATGCTGTTCAGGGTTCCCACACTTGTCGTAAAGTTAAGTAACAAAGTAAATCAGTTTCATAGCACCCGTCAGACCTGCAAGCTTAAAATGCTTCACAGAGGAGGAAGAGCAATAAAAACCTGTTTCCTCCACACACACATGCTTGCACACAAACACAGCTGTGACCTGTTATGAAGATAAGCTCTGACAACATCATTGCTGCTCAGCACCTCATTACAGTGTTTGCCAACTCCAGAGAGAAGCTCCAAACAGAGATGTGTGTGCATCTGCGTGCATTTATGCGTGTTTGTGTGTTGACTGGGGCCCACAGCAGCAGAAGCCACAGGGAGCTAAGAAACCATGCACTATTTATCACCGTGACAACAGACAGGAAAGGGCCATGGCTCCTAACAGAGCACCGGGTCTGCGATTCCTGTGAGAGTGTGTGTGATAAAGAGAGAAACGCTGAATCATGTGACCTCCTGCGGTGCTGCCCTGTCAGAAAACAGTAACACTAGATTCATCTGTGCATGTGTCAGGATATTTTCAGTGCATGCCTGTGTGTATGGCTGGACACGCTGCACTAGTTGCACTAATTGACACCTCAGGTCACCCTAATGATCTTAATGTGGCTCTGCGGGTGAGAATGGGATACAGAATCAATGATCATCTCCTACCCCACGAGCTCCCTAACAGCATCCCTGCTAGGACTATCAGGGCCGAACTTGTAGATTCCATAACAAAGGGCATCAGGTAACTTACGTAAGCATCATAACAGCTATATACAACAGCAAAGCTGCATGGTGTTCATTTTAATTTGCTAAAATTTTGTCTAAAGTTAAAAGTGATGCTGGCAAATGTCTGAGCCTACTTCTGCAGGAGGTTTCTTCCTGTTAAAGAGGAGTTCTTCCTTCCCACTGCCGCCAGGTGCTTGCTCAAATGAAACACATTTATCTGTGGCTGCAGTTACTTTGCAGGGCTAAATTTTATTTATAAATTTAAAATGTGAAAATGAAATAGCCACTCAGAATAAGTTCACCATGTTACACAGGACATTCATTATTTAAACTAACAGACAGTTTGGCCACATGCAACATTTAAATCCATCAACATGTTATGCCAGGAAACATTAAAGCATTACTGCACGCAGACTAGCCATGTACAGCCATTAAGTCTGCAGTCGCTCATTTATAATCGTTAAAGAGTGTAAAAGTGTTTTGATGATGATTCAGTCTGTGCTCTGCAGACAAAAGGGGCAGTGAGTCATACAATTCTTCATATCTTCTAATGCTTTCAAGGATTTTACAATATTTCTGTGTCTAAAAAAACAATTAAACACAATACTTTTTGACAACCATTACTTAAAGATAGTGAATGGGACCTAAAATAAACTATTAAATAAGCTTGCAGTATGAAGTTTGTGGAGGGCGCTTCTCTTCTTCACCAGCAGGGGGCAACAATAACAAATGTTTAGCAGCAGTTCAACAATCCGCAAAGCGGAAGTCACCTCTTATTTGTCTTCCGGTCTTTCTACGCAGCATGGCGAATTTGGAGCATGGTGAGGACAACCCAAAACATGTGAGAATGTCCGGTGAAACTCCCGACGTGTCCGTCCCGGACCAGGCGGCCCAAGAGACCCCAGCACCGGTAAACACTGCTGCCGCTCTCCCGTTATCGATCCCGTCGTTCGCCGCTGCCTCCGAGCTGTTGTCAGCGCCTTACTCGTGTCTGGTCGTGAACACCCACCGGAGACACATCGCCCTGCCGCCCGTGTATCTAAACAAGAAGAAGACGGGGATTAAGGAGGAGCTGGAGGCCGAGCTGCTCAAGTTCTCTCAAAGGTGCTTCTTTTTTTCCCCCGCCGACGTTTTTATCCAGTCAATGAAGCATTTTGAGCCGGACAGTTCACTTTCCCACGAACACAAACACGCACACGAGCTGTGATGTCCTCTAGCCGCTGAGTTTTCGTGTTGCTGTCTCCTGTGTTGTGAAAGAACCTAGTAGCTACTCATGAAACATCCTGTTATAAGGTGGTGTTGGGAGGCTGTCACTGAAATGCAGACTTTTAGCTTTAATTCAGGGACTTTAACAAAATCAGTGCATTGATTGTCCGGAAAATACAGCCATAGACACATAATCTAACTCAGTTTAAATGTGTTTTTAAATCCTTTACAGTCAATGAGTGCCTAAAGTCTAAAAGTCATGAACGTCACATCACCAACTGCTGTTTCTTCCTTTGAGAAGCTCTACCAGGTCTTTACTGCAGCCACCAGTTGCTGCTTATTTGTGGGCAATAACTGCATTCAGTTGTTTGTTCAGTAACTGAAAACTTGCTGTATTTAGTAGAGATCAGGTGACTGACTTGGCCATTGACGATTATCTCTGCTCTTTGCCTCGGGAAGCCCTTGGGTTTGTGTGCTTCGGGCCATTGTCCATTTGCACTGTGAAATCAGTTTTGCAGCATTTGTCTGAATCTGAGCAGAGACGATCGCCAGGTCGTCCTGCTGTCACATCATCTATAAACAGCAGTGATCCGGCTCCACTGGCAGCCATGCATGCTCATGCTTTAACACTTCCTCCACCGGGATGACGGATGATTTTGCTCTCTCTTATAGCTTTACTTTGGTTTTTCAGCCTGATGAAGATCATCTTTGTGTGCACTGATATCTCTATGGGCCACATAATGATAGTTCCAGTGAACAGCTACAAAATACAAGTTTAAAATTCTTTATCTGCTTAATTTATTGTTTAACACAGAGAGAGCAGGCCTCTCCTGGCTAAAAACAAACACCTGTTACTGTCCTGTTACTCGTGAGCCTCTGAAACTTGGATTAAACAGTTAATGTAATTATTTTTGTTAAACCCCTTGAGTTAAAGTTTATAATCTGAACTTGAATCACATCTTAATTGTTTGTTTTAGAGTCCACTGTGGTGCTCTGCGGAGGTAAAAGTACCAACAACGTGTGATTGTCTGCAAAATGTATTTTATGCATGAATCACTGCGTGCGGCCTTTTTAAATCCTTTCATTCACCAGTCAGCTTTTAAAAGCATTAAAACCAGTAATGGTAACGCAAAAAGGTTTGGTCTTCTCCTTTAAGTAAAGCATTGTCAGTTTAAATAAACTGTTAATGCACGAGATGACCCTGTTACTGTTGTCTCTTTCAGTCTGAACGGAGTCCCCTTGGCCTACGACAACATCAGGATAGTGAGACACCTCGGAGACATTTACGACGACAGCGGCTACGTCCACGTGGACGTGGAAGCCAGCTTTATTGTTTTTCAGCCACAAAAAGGACAAAAACTACGGGTGAGGTTTACATTCACATTATTTAGTAGAAGCAGAGAAGCTGACGGGACCTTACCTGACATATAGTGTCTGTTAAGAGAGACCTGCACTTTTCAGTGTTTACTATTGTTGTAATATACAAGTGACATATTAAAACCTGGGGCTTTGAGGCGTACCTGTACTTTGTGGGAGTGATAAATTGCCTCTGATAAAATACAATAACTAACAGCGTGTATCACGTATTCGTCTGTTTGTAGGGTAAGGTAAATAAACTGGGAATAAGCCACGTGGGCTGCTTGGTGCACGGCTGCTTCAACGCCAGCATTCCCAGACCGAATCTGGTTACTGTGGAAACATGGAGAGACGCGGGGCCGAGGATCGGATCGGAGGTGGAGTTTGATGTGACGGCGCTCGACGCCGACACTGCTGGGGTGCTGCTGATCAGAGGACGACTGGACAAGACCAGGCAAGTGTGCAGTATCAGTGATGATGATTTTAGTAGCTTCGGGGCAAAGCTAAAGGCCTCTGTATGCTCGCCGCTTTGTGGCTGCTGGTAGCATCATCACACCAGTAGTCACTGCAGTTTTTTCCTGAACAATAGGCGAGCAACTCAGACCTTCACATCAGCGCTGGTATGGCGCTGGCCTATATTGATTGCTTTTGTCTTTGTGTGCCTCAGGGTGCAGGAGCTGCTGGCCATGTGTGAGGGCACAGAAACCAGTGTGCCTGCAGGCGAGGAGGACCCAGAACCCACCCAGGATGCTTCTGAAGAAACCCCAAAGAAGAAAAAGAAAAAGAAGAAAGTCAAAGAAGAGGAGATAGAAGAAGAGATACCAACCATATCTGCATGCCAGCTGGACAACGGTGTAACACCAGAGCCGAATGGGATGAGGGATGAGGTAAACGGCAATGAAGCCGCAGAGAACAGAAAGAAGAAGAAAAAGAAGAAGGAAAAACGTATAAAAGAAGAGGAGGAGGAGATGGATGTCTCTCAGGTGGCGGTCCACGGGAGCGACTCCAACGGTTACATTAGTGACAAGCCAAGCAAGAAAAGGAAACGTGAATCAGGAAACGATGTGACATCATCTTTTAGTGAAGATCCCGACCCGGTGAAACCAAAGAAAAAGAGAAAAGTCAAAATAGAGCAGCATGCCTAAAAAATGGCATCTTTACAAATTAAGTGAAACATTTGGAATAATCAAGGACATACTGAGTGTGTTAGTGACAGCGACGGCCCTGGAGGAATATCCTGACGTGCCTTAATCATTAAAGAGCCTGGCTGTCATCCCAAAGTTGGCTCCTCGCCTCATAAACATAATGTCGGACATGCAAGAGAACATGGAAATGAGAGATCAGGAGTGGGCTTGACAGATCTTCCTCACTTGTAGTTCCAGCCTTCGCCACATGGTGGAGCCAAACTGCTTCTTACAATCAGTCTGGCAGACAAAAATCCAGAGGCAAAAACTCACCAGCAGAGACAGTTTGATCATCTTTTGCTTTGCTGCTGTTTTTATGTTTTCTCCTGTTCAGCATTTAAGAAACAAAAGCCAAACGACTAATGCTGCCCAGCTGACTTCTAGACTTTGGCTCATGCTTCCATACAGGTCTTTAACAAATTGTTCTGATTGTGACTGCAAAGCAAGGAGAACATGTTTTACTTAAATCCACAGTATTCAGTGAAAGGCCTGGAAATGAATCAGGCACAGTGACAGTGAAGCCATGGAATATTACTTTCGTGTCGCTCACTTCCTTTTTTCTTTAAATGGATTTTCTTTGACCGAGAGCAGAAATTAGCTGACAATAAAAAAATATATTATTCTCACCCTTTTAAAGAGTTCTTTATTTTGATATTTTGTCATGATGTCTACTTTTCAGTGATGATTTGACACACCTGTGCTTTGTAAACACACTCCTGAACAGCGCTTCGATTTCAGAGAGACAGAAATTCCTGTATTTTTGCAGTGTGCCGTGAAAAGTTTTGCAGCAAGCTCTTTTGCTTTGACCGATGGGAGTCGAGTGATAAAAAGCTGAGAGATAAGACTAAAGATCTAAGTGTTTTCTTTACTCTCTCTCTCTCTCTCCCTCTCTCACTCACACGCACACACACACAGAGTGAGGGAGAGAAATCCTCCTGCTTTTCAGTGGGGAGTCTAATTAGCTGTTAGGTGCTAAGAGTTGGAGAGCTTATCGGAAGCTGCCTAAGAGGAGAGATAAGGGGATGCGATTAACTTGGCTCATTTTCATCAGTCACACCTGATCTTACTTTTCTGTCATCTGCATGAGCTGCACCATCTGTGTGTGCATCTTTTTTGGGTGGACAGATCGGAGAACACTGCAGAGAGCCATTCAAATAGGTCTTAAAAAAAGGGCTGCTTGTATCCAAAGCATCCAGTCTGACAAGAAACAACAGCAAAACTTCATCGTGAACTTTTTTTAAACGGTTTATCAATCATACACTAATAGGAAAAAAAACATTATTAAGAAAAACTTGCGAAATATTTCCATCCCATTTTTCTTTTAAATCTTCAGCTGTCTGTACACAGTGTTGCTTAATTTTATTGAGGCTTGCAGAGATGTTTTTAAGCACAGCTCTCTCACAGCATTTCAGTCAGGTTCAGGTTGGAGCTTTAGTTGGAGGAGGAGAATCAAGGGTTTGCAATGACCGGGTCCTTTCATTGTAGATTCACTGCTGTGCTTGGGAACATTGTCCTGTTGCATGAATCAGACTGGCTCAAGTTTTAGCTGTCGGACAGATGGTCTTGCATTTGACTCTAGAATGTCCTGTCTCTGCAAAACAAGCCCAAATCAACACGTCTCCACCTCCGTGCTTGACAGCTGCTACTGTATTCGGCTTTTGGTGTTCACCAAATGTGGCGCTGTGCATTATGGCCAAATGGAGATATCTCAAAATCTCAAACGTTTTGTTGTAGGCTCTGGACTTTTACTTTTACCTTGATTCTTTTCTTTTTCAGCCATTGCTGTACTTTTAATCATCGTCCTGTTGCTTTACTAGTCAGACAGATGGTCTCAAGTTTGTTTCTTGAATACTTTGGTCCACAGAGGAGTTCATGGTCGACTGAGTGACTGCCAGGTTTATTTGGTCTTGTCTGACCAAAAGGACTGCTCCACTATTCCTGTAGTTTGTTCAGATCCAACTTTATAAACCCAAACCATGATGTCATGTTCTTCTTATAGAGAAGTTTCTTCTGGCAAGCCTTCCAAACAAACTGTGCTGTCATAAACTTTAAATTTTAATTTGCAAACTGAGATTTGTAGAGTCTGATGTAGCTCTACCTTTTTGGTGTTTTGTAATTTTTCTGAGCATTGCATGGTCTGATGCTGGGATGAATTTGCTGGGATTAGCAATTGTCTTCAATGTTTTCCACTTGCTAGTGATCAGTAAACTAGGTGCACTTGATTAGCTGCACTCGCTGCTTCTTACCTTCTTAATTCCTATGCTAGCAGTAAGGACAGACCTACTTGTTGACAGAACTGCACAAAGTCACGTGAAAACTTTCTGTCTCACAAGACTGTACCTCACTAATGGTTAACAAGAAAAAAGAAAAACAAACATTTCAGTATAAAAATGTCAGTTACCAACATAAACCATCATCTCCTCAACAGACACAATAAAAACATTAACTCAAACTGTTTGAGGTGTATATGTTGGCTTCCTAAACTGGCACTCAGTCATTAAAACTGTGAGAAACCCTGCAGGTTAAGATAGCATGTCTAAAAGTTACAGATAAAGACATTATATCATCTTTGTTTAACCTGTGCAAGAACCAAAGTGTAGGAGAAAAGGAAAAAAACCTGGCATTTTACAGAGAATTATGAGTATCAGACTATTTCTTGGCTGGGATCAGCTACTTCCTGGAGTCTCTGCTGGTTCCCTAGCATTTAATGTAAGCCCAGAAATAGTTCACATTTTTAAATACTTAATCGCGGCATTAACCCTTTACATCCAAACCTCAGCGAAAGGGTAAAGGGGGATATTTCACAACATTTCAAGCTGTTCCTTGAACGAATTGTCAGAATTCCTATTTTTTATGACTTGGCTTGAAAAGAAAATCTTTGATAAAGACATTTTTTACAACTTATCAAGTGTAAGTAGATAGCGTTGACCCAAAATAACCCGAGTGTTTCGTATATTGAAACACGGGCACACAAAATGCACACATATAAATGCTCACATTACACATATTTCATTCCTCTGCAGAAAAAAAACCCCAACTACTCCATTTAAGTTTTCACCATCTTGCGTTCTTGTAATCACACAGTCATTACAGCGTTCCCAGAATGCCGTGGATGACCTCAAATTGCACAACTGTGAAAATACGCAAAACACTTGTAATCTTAAAGACATTTAGAAACAATTATGTGAGAAGTTCAAGTGATTGTTCGCTGCAATCCGTCCCCCCGTGACCTCCTTCGTGCGTCTTCACTTTCATTCGCCCAGGTCCAACCCCAGCCCGGGTGCACTTCTTTTGCACCTGTGCCCTCCCCTCCCTCCATCTTCGCTCATTCCTCTTGTCATTCCTCTTATCACTCCCTAAAGCTGACTGCCCCCCTTTCCTGCTTTACCTCTCCTTCTTGGCCTCCTCCTCCTTCTCCTACTTGTCTCCCTGATTTATACGAGGCAGTGTGCAGTTCACACACATTCCACTTCTGACACCCCTCAGCCCACCACCACCACCTCCCCCTCCTGCAACTGGACTCTCATATCTGTGCACGGTCATTTATCTTTGTGATCCTCGGATGGGAAGAAGAAGAGGGAGGGTGGGAGAGATGAGACAATAGGAGGAGTGTTGTTTTTGCTGAGGAGGCCAGACTGTCTTTTCATATACTTCATAGACTTCTGTCAGCCTTGATAGGAGTACTATCTGAGTATGTGTGTGTGCTTGTGTGTAAGTGTTAATGAGTGTGTAGGCTGGCTGCCGGCCTCTATCTCCTGTGTCAAAGTTTCCAGGCCTGGCGGCTCCTCACCTACATGAAAGGCCCAGTAGAGTCTTTATGGAGAACAAACGGCGCTCTGACGCAATTCTCCAGGTTCGGGACACATGCACACACGCGTGCATGCATGCACACACACACAACCTGTGCCATACATTCACTGGCTCGCTCGCTAATTCAGTCATGCAGACACACCACATCCACAACCCACAATCCACAAATCCTCATCCTTACACACCTCTGTTGGCCAAGTCTAATTAGTTATGTGGTCGGCACTCTGCTCTATCCCAGAGCCCCAAATGGCAGCAGGTCATAAAACCTTAAGTGTTCCACCAGTCAGAGCCGTGCAACTGTGGTCATATATCCTCCCAACACGACTCAGGCAGGGCCGACTTGTATCAAAGCCCATCTCTCACAGGCCTACTGACATCCATGAAATCTCTTTATGGCATTTTCAAAGGCATTTCTGGGAGATTTTTTGTGGCACTTCTGCTTTGCGTCTCTGCTTTTCGTGCTCGCTCAGGTAGGCGAATAGCCCGCGCTCGCGCCACAGTCGCACCGGATCAAGTGTTCAGATCTTCCTCGAGGGATCTGCACACAAACATATTCAAGCATACGCGCACACACTACTAACACCCAAAGTAAACATCACATATGGTTGGTGACCAGTTTCACTGCCATGCTTAGTTTGTTTTCTTTGGCACAATCCTGTCCTTAGTAACCTTCACAACTACAGATGTCTACAACTACATTTTGCTCAAGGGAGTGGTTTTGTGTGAGAAGCTGTCTAAAATGAAAAAAAAAAAAACAATGTATTTTATTTTACAATAAAACAGAAAACAAAATATTTAAACTGAGAAAATGTGCCAATTTATTTTAAAAAAATAAGCTAATTTGATGGCAGCAACATGAGGGGGTAACAAGAGGCTGAAAAAGTACTAAAAAAGGAACAGCTGGAGGAAATCGTATTATGTTTATTGGCACCTGATCAGTAACAAGATTAAGTATAAAAAGAGCATCTTAGAGAGGCAATTATAGAATAATGTTACCCTGGTGTCTCATTGTGTACCATTCATAATATCATACCAAAGTTATGAGAATCTGGAGAAATCTCTGTGCTCAAGGGACAAGCCCAAAAATCAGTATTGGAAGCCTTTGATTTTTGGGTCCTCACACTGCACTGTGTTAAAAATGAAAAACACTGCGCGGGCTCAGAAACACTTCCAAAAATGACTGTCATGGAAAAAATGGACACCACATCCTCTGTATTAAAGAAAACAGGGACCATCCCGCTTCTTATCAGGGCTAACTTTCGTAACTTTTGGTAACTAACTTTGACTAACTTTGGTCTTTCTGATGGTATTGGGGTTCATTACTGCCTTTGGATTTGGCAGCTTGCACATCTGGAAAGGAACCATCAATGCTCAAAGGTTTTGGAGAAACATATAGTCACATACAGATGCTGTCTTTTTCAGTCAAGGCCTTGCAAACATTTAGAGCATCATTAAATAAAAATAGGATAAAGAAGACTCAGGACTGCTGAGCGTTAGCTGATTTTCTTGCTTCAGTGTTTAATGAAGGATGTTCAGTTTTAGAATTCACAGAAAGTATAAAAATGTGTAAGCTTGTTTCTTTTAACCCAAAAAGAACGCAATGACTTGCAAATGATTTGAAGCCATATTTAGCTGAAAATGGTTGAGACGCATCACATGTTGCAACCTATATGAACTGAATTTTATGCAACACCTTCCAAAAAGGGTTGGAAAGGGCAAGAAAAGATTTTATTTGAGTTTCTTAGAGCCTGCACAGGGCTCAGTATAATCAGGAGGTAATGGGAGGCTCATAGGCGTCTAGACAGTGTCCAGAGCAGACAGACTATAACTCCTACACCCAAAACAGTGAGAAAAAAAAAGCAGGGAAAGGACAACGGGTACATACTGGGAGTTACAGTTAAGATTAAAATGAAGTATGCTGCTATTATGGTGATCTGCAGATACAAAGATAATTAAAAGAAAGAGGCTATAACATATGAGCAGATGAGAATTACAAAACAAGCTGAATTTTAAAATAAATCTTTATCACTCCTTATACCTTTTGTATATAGATTTAAAGAAAAGCAAACATGGAGAGGAGTTATAAGGGGAGGGGTAAGGAGAGGAACACACACAGCATATCATCAGACATTCAGCCCAACCTCCCGAAACCACAGAAAAATAAATAAGCCAAGAGGGGGGAAAAAATTTAGGACTGGAAAAAATGATCTCATGTTTAGTCACGTAGCTTTTCAGGACAATACCCAGGACGCAACTAAATGTTTTATTATTGTATTTTAATGACGACCTTGTCAAACTGCAGAGGAGACTGAAGGCACTGCTGGGCAACACTGAGATGGGAGTAAGATGAAAAGAAAGTGAAACCTGGGTGGCCTGTACTGCTGGTGATGCGTGCATTATAGCCGGATTCTGGAAAAGCACTTACAGGAAAAGTATGTCCCCTGATCAGTGAGCCATCTTCTGACTCTAATGTGCAAACAAATTTTGATTACAGAAAACTAAAAAATACTGCAGAAAGATAATATAGCTATTAAATCATTGCCACTATGATTATGGTGCGAAAAGAGCAAGGATCAACGCATGCGACAGGTGCAACAGCAACTACCGAACATCTCTTTAATAACAGGATGAAGTCGTGTACATACAGGCTGGAGAGGAGTTTTTCTTTTTTCCCCAAAAACAACTACATAATTATTTGTCTTCTTTCACTTTTATTTTAAGTCTGCATCATGGTGCAAGCACATTTTCAGAAGATGATGTATATTCCCAAGAACTGAGGTAAAACTGGAAATTACCAGCCTTTCCAGTGTGTGTTCTCTCAACTTCCAAGAAATCCCAGGCACTCATATTATTCATACTGAGTAAAAGCATTTCCATCTTTTGAATTTTGCCCAGAGCAGCAAAGTGGTGCATCGGGACCATTCTGTTCAGAGTTTGAATGTTCTCCCTGTGTCTGCCTGGGCTCTCTCTGAGTCCCTCGGCTCCTTCCTGCAGTCCAAAGACAGGCGTGTTAGCTTAATGGGTGATTGTAAACCGGCTCTAGGTGTGAATTTAGTGTGAATGGTTGTCTGTCTTTCTGTGTTAGCACTGTGATAGACTGTCCAGGGCGTATCCTGGAAGAGGCTCCAATCCCTGCCACCCAGATGGATGGATGGATGGATGGATGGATGGATGGATGGATGGATGGA
>NW_005187814.1:109553-112458 GCF_000239375.1 Pundamilia nyererei | reverse complement strand
GACGGATGGATGGACGGATGGATGGATGGATGGATGGATGGATGGATGGATGGAAGGATGGATGGATGGATGGATGGATGGATGGACGGACGGACGGACGGACGGACGGACGGATGGATGATATATACTTGCACAAACACATCTTTTAGTGAACTGTCATCATTTGTGATAGACTAGTGACACCGAAAACTTTCCATGCTTTCTTTTATATGCATACATATACTCTTGTAGCAGATGTTCCTTTGAAACACAGACAACATTTCCACTAATGAGGTCAGTGCATGTGCAAATAATCCCCGCGAGTCAAAAGCTCCGGCTAAGTTTCAGACAGTTTTTATTATTTTTGTACCCACGTGATGGCTTAGAGAGGGGATATCCTTAATATGGTCATTTCAGACACACAGCTTTGCCTGTGAGAACAGCAGTCCCACCAACTCACTGTTCAAACCTTCTGTTTGCTAGGAGCAGCAAATCCACGTGAAGCTGTGCTTCTCAAACGTCTCATCTAATCACTAATAGAAACACTTCAGATAGGATGCAGATGACCAGAAAAACAAATATGGAGTAAAAAACAGTTTAGTGAATATAATATTTTTGAATGGAAAACAAAGAAAAAGAAATCTGCAGATATTTTTGTGTTGAGCAAAAGTGCACTTAGAGATAAGCAAAAGGTGGCCTGAACCCCTGCTCCTCCAGTCCACGTGCTGGAAGACCGAACCCCAAATTGGATACATCTCTGTGTGAAAGTTATGTAATGCATCAACAACACAGGAAAAGTAGAGCAGTATCAGAGAAGAGCTATCTGACCCTGCATAAAAACACTGAAAAGACTGATGCTGTGTTCCTTGCTAAATGTTAAGGTAGAGTCCTGTGGAAAAAGAAATCACAGGACTGGTCTGCAAACCTCAGTGGTGTGAAGTAATGTTGTAAAAAAGAGTGGGCAACAATTCCTTTACAACAATGTGAGAGACTGATAGTCCTACAGAAAATGATTACTTCAAGTTATTGCTTGACATTTTTTCTGCATGATTGTATCTGATGAAACTGGCTGGAAGCCCAGAGGTGCTAACAGAGGTGTAGCTCATGCAGGTCTGCCTATTATCAATAGTTCCCCTGGGAGATTAAAAATGTTATTTATTTGTGTGAGAGTTACTGGCATTTCTCTTTGGTGCTGTGCATATTTTCAAGCTTGTTCGTCCTACAAAAAAATCCTAATCTGTGAAACACTCAGAAGTTTTTGTACTAACCTGTTCCACATAAATAATCTTGGTGTAAAGAGGAGAAAACAATGTCTCGAGCTACATACAAACAAACCCAGACAAGGGCAAACCCAGAGTGCCGAAGCACATACTCGTTCTGCTACTATCTACGTTGTCATCATCATCATCATCAAAGAATAACATCTGTTGCCTAGGAAACTCAGACATCTGAGCACACGGGCTGAAGGTTGAGAATATGACTCTTAAAACAAATGAAACACGGCACCCTAAAAATACACAGTAAAGAGTGGGTGAGAGTAAACACAGACATTACTCAGACAGAACGGGTGTGGGGAGGGCTGGGGAGGGCGAGGGGGGGGAGGGGAAAGGTGCTGACATGGGTGAGGGTGGATAGAGGAGTCACGTGGTGAGTGAGCTTGGATTAAAAGAAGGAGGGTTTTTCAGAACAGAGTAACTGAAGGCATGCAGCGGTTTGGCGAATGGAAGGTGTAGATCTGGAGGAGGAGGGGGAGGTATGGGAGGGTGGGGTTAAGAAGATATATTATGTGGTATCAGGGTTTGTCCAAGGCATGAGCCCTATCTTTCACATGGCCACCCAGCTGTCTAAACAGCCCGTGACTGGTTGCTGGCTAAAGGGTCTGGCCAATGGGAGGGGGGAGATGTAGCAGAAGGTGGAGCGAGTGAACAGTTGAGTCAGCTTCAGGATGTGCAGAGAGCCAGAGTGACACAATGAAGACTAGGCACACAGGTCAGGAGTTAAACTCATCTTCCTCACTCCCTCCCTTTCACTTTGACTCTCCTCCCTCTCAGATTTTCAAATTTGAAAATTTGCTTTATTAGTATGTTATGAAATGTTTGGCAGAAACACGATTTGCAGGGTGGGTGAAATTATTCTTCCACGCACATGAGTGTAATCCGCACACAAACTGAATAACAACTTTGTGCCTCTGTAAGTAAGAAACGGTGAGTGTCTCAGCATGGATGTGTATTAAATCACCGTTGTGAAAACAAGCAATGAAACAGTTCAGCACAAAAAAACCTGAGAAAGAGACACGGAGAGAGACAGAAAGAAACAGAGCGAGAGAGAGAGAGGTGTCTAGTTTCAGATTTACAGTGGTGGTGGTGGGCGAGATTTGGCCATGCTCTTACAGCACACAGAGGACACAGCCAGAGGAGGAGGAGGAGGACAGATTTACATGGTGAGAACAGCTATGGCTGCTCTGGAGCGGCCATAGCTCCAGAGCAGCTCCAGAGCAGCTTAAAAACTAATATATGGAAGCCATCACCGTGTAAAAATACAACCAAGAAATGTCACCCTCAGAAGTGTGACTTGATGAAATGTGTGATTTCTTAACTGACATGAAACAAAGTATGTTCCTTTCAGGGTTCCCTCTTACATTTACTGCAGTATTATGTTGATTTGCGGACCCCTAATCCGTTAGGATTAAGTGTCGAGATGCTCTTTCTGTGGGGGCCGAGCGACTGTTCGTTTACTCAGCACAAACTCCGCATTGATTTCACAAATACTTCAAAATGCGTTAATGAAATTCACGGCACAGTTATACAATCGCTGAAAAACCACCTTCTTCGACTGAGCATCCAGACTTTGTGGAAAGGATTTGGTTTAACACTCAGTTTGTATCTACTAAAACGCCGACTGTTTACTTCCATAAACATTTAGTCAC
>NW_005187814.1:94348-109364 GCF_000239375.1 Pundamilia nyererei | reverse complement strand
TGTGTGCCTCTTTTGGGGTTTTACTCCTTATTTAAGACCAATATTTACAAAGTAGCCCCAGGGTGAGATTACCTCATATTCTCCCGCCCAGCTGTGCTTTCTCAGCGTTTCCACCACAACCAGAGGAATGTCCCATCATGTTTATCTGCGTGCCAGGAAAACACAGAAAGAGGGGAAGAAGAGGCAGCAGAGGGAGATGGAGAAGTATGCTTAGGTTGGAGTGTGTATACATGACAGACACTTGTACATTCACACTCTTGGGTATAGAATAATCACACAAGAATGTATAAAAAACTTTAAATAAAAAAAAGAGCATGCTCTTGATGTCAGTGTTAACTCAACCAGGAGGACATTCAACATCCTACTGGAGGATTAGCTGTGTTAATCACACTCTTGGTGTCCTACTTTCATGAGAAAAGTCTAAATGCCCGCTATGAATTCAAGGTGGGTAAGGTTAAATCTATGACAAATATTTATTTTTTACATTCTGCTAGTAAGATGGGAAATATGTGTAGCAATTTTTTTATAAACATTTTATAAATTTTATAAACAAAATTGGAGTTGCTAAAATTCTAACAAGCTTATAAGTCGATATTTGATACGAACACCTTTATTCTTCAACACAGTCTGAACTCTCTTAGGAAAGCGTCCCTTTAAGTAGTCTTCAGGAATAGTTTTCCAGGCTCCTTGAAGGACCTTCAAAGCTCTTCTTTGGATGTTTGATGCCTTTTTTTATGTTCTCTGTCAAGATGATCGCACACCATCAGTAATGTTGAGGTCTGAGCTGTGGGGAGCCTAATCCATGACTAATAGTGTTCCAGTGGGTGTTTTTATTTCCAGGTATGCTTTTACTGTACTGTCAGTGTGTTTAGGATCATTGTCATGATGAAAAATGAAACTATAGCTAGTCAGATGCTTTTGATATGGTATTGCATGGTGGATCAAACCTGATCTCTAAGTGCAACCCCAAACCATGACAGAGCCTCCACTGTGGTTTACAGATGGCTGTAGACACTCCCGTTTGTACCTCTCTCACGACCTCCTCCTGACTTACTGACAAGGATTTGTATGAATAATTTCAAGTTTGTAATCATCACTCCATGAGACCTGTTGTCACTGATTGATAACGTGTCTAAAGAGGCTTCAGCAAACAATACTTTCTTAACTGTATGAATTTCAGAAACTGTTCATCTGCTGCTGAAGAAGTTTTAAGCCTGCCACATCTTCTTTTGTTCTTCTTTTGCTCTTTGGGAATCAACTTGTTGCTCAAAAAATACAAATTGTGTTACCTTTGGCATTTTTATGTAGATTCAACTAAAGAAAGTGAAACAAAGTATGTGTTTTTGCAAGAGACTGCTAGTGACTAAGGATACAATTTAAAATTGGCTCTCTGCTATGTCGTCTGTTGTGTACAGACACAACACGGATTCTTCCTTGAGTTAGATGCCTTTCATGCTTCAGTGACTCTTAAATCAGTGTTAAATAGTTAAAACAATAAAACACGCAAACAAACATTCATCAGAAAAAGTGGACAGAAGAGAAAATTAGTGGGAATAAAATAGTGAATGTCCAAAGAAAAACTTTGAAAGTCCACTTTAAGAAATCAGAAGAAAGTCTGGCTTCTTGGAAGAAAAATATAAAAAAAGAGGGGTAGCTTGAGGTCTTTCAGACATAATCAGTGCTCAGCGATACTCCTGAGATGCAATTCTGGGATCCAGAATAAAACCCAACTTTCCAAGATGGAAAAAGAAAAGAAAACTAATTAAAGATTAGCTCATTTTCAGATGATTCATAAAACATCTTATGAATGTTAGGCACACTCATATGCTTGTCAGCATATGAGTGTGCTGCAAAAACACCGGCAAAGCTGAATTCAGCAACTTTCAGACCAGCGCATTCACTTCCCCACACCACAATAATTCCTGTTGCTAAATATGCAGGTGACCCTTTCTGCTGGCAATTCATTTATGAGGTAAAAGGTAAAACAGCAAATGGACTGTACTTATATAGCACTTTTCTACTCAGCTGGATCTGAATTTATGCTCTTGGTCTTTGTGGCTGGTTAAGGTAATATCACATTAAGCTGGAAATTTTTAAATGATCAAGAAAAATAAAATAAGGGATTGATGCGCCGTTCAAGTGAACGCTCAGATAATGTCAGTGAAAAACACTCTAAACTCACAGAAGTAGGAGTAGAGTAAAATAATGATTTTACTCTTGGAATTTGGGTTATTGCTGTGAATTTATTTAGGTTAGCTGAATACAGTCTGACAAAAATCATTATTTTTAGATCATAAACACAGCAAGGAGCCTCTGGCTTTAAAGCCTCCATCCTTTTGTCCACCCTTATACCTCCATATCTCCAGGGTTTCTCCTATAACCCTGAGATATTCAAGATATGCTAAGGTAACGTGAATGAGTAAGTATAAAACTGATCTGCAACTTTTAAAATGCCAAAAATGCTGTGATTAAATCAAAGTCATAATGTTATCAATACAGGCATAAAAGGTGTCTGTATAAGTTATAAACCACAAGTGTGCAGTGCAGTAACCTGATGAGTTTATTGGAATTACCTTGCCTTAAAGTGCATTATTTTCTGAGAGTGCAGTGTTTTAGGCTGAGCAGTGGCTCTCTTGTTGGTCCCTGCAGTGTGGACACTGTCCTGCCATGGGAACGGACAGTTATTTGCTTTAATTTGCAACAGAAAAGCTTGTGGTGTGTAGTGACTGTTAGAGAATGTTCTGTTTGGCCTTCTCCTGGCTGGTTTAAGTGATAAAAGTGTCATTATTTAGCCTCTGAGGCAGAGGAGAGAGTGCAAACAAGACTGCATGACCCTCTGTTAAGAGCCCTCGTTCTTCAGATGCTCATTAAAGGCCTCCAGGAGGACAGTGCATCAACTGGCAGGGCCGTCGAGCTTGCCTTTTTTCTTTTTTTTAAGTCTTTCTCATCCCAGTCACCGGTCGACTGACGGCAAAAATGGGCTCAATTAAGAGCAAGAGGGACATGAAAGATGTCGCGCTGTGAGGTGGTATAGGCGACTTATTAAAACAGCAGGAAGAAGCTCTTGGACTTGGGCCCAATAGGATCTAACCCCGTAGCGCACTCACCGGATTTGGAGAAAGTTGGATTTATCTGATTGGGCGCTTTGGATTCTGTGTCTGGTGAACGACTTTAGTCCGTCTGAGAGCTCTGATTGGAGTCAGTTTCTTAACAGAAAAACAAAAGAGAGACTTTCTCTCAAACTGCAGCGCATTGAAGATGGAAATGCAGGGCCGATTTATTGACTCCACGGTGATGAACATTAATGTTATGGAGTATCCCCACAAATATGCTTTAGCACCAAAGCAGCAGGTGGATGCTGCTCCATCCTGTCCAATCAGCCAAAGGCAGTTAAACGACCCTTCCTGGAGCCGGGAAGCGGAGGACGGTGTGCGCACTGCTCAGGTGGCAATGTGCTCGCCGAGATACTACAGCCGCGGGGCCCGGGGGAACACGAAGGCCAAGCGGAGGAGGATCATCACGGTGGTCCAGCGGCAGGCGGCCAATGTGCGGGAGAGAAAGCGAATGTTCAGTCTGAATGAGGCGTTTGACGAACTAAGGAGAAAAGTTCCTACATTCGCATACGAGAAGAGGCTGTCCCGTATCGAGACGCTGCGTCTGGCCATCGTCTACATCTCCTTCATGATGGACCTGCTGGAGAACACCTGAGACACAACAGCTCAGCTTTATCTATGGCAGACTGAACTAGACTGAAGGCGCCACTCAACCCGGACATAAATGAGCAGCTGACTTTCCGTGTATGGACCAACAAGAAGGATTCTATTAAGAAATGTGAGATTTTTTGTGGCTGTAAAAACACATACATCATTGGAGAAAGCTCACTAGGTCAGTGAGAACCGAGATTTCATTAGTTCCATGTGAATCGATGTTGCTTGAAAATAAAAGTACCGCTATGGTCATGTTTGTGTTCTTTGCCTGGACTGCCACGACAAAGAAAGCAAAGTGAAATTTAATTTTGACTAACCTTACTAAAATTAATAAGACCATAATGTCCGCTTAAATGGACAGTTTACAGCCAGTGTTGGATCAAAACATATTTACACTGTCGCATTTAATAAATCCGTTAAGAGGAGATACACATGAATGTCAGCATCTTATGGTTGTTGTTATACATCTCTGAAGTGGTGTGGTTTTCAGCACCGTGGAGAGCTACAGAGGCACGCGCCTCACCTGGCCACTTGAAGGGTGTGGCAAAAAAAAAAGCAACTCGAGGTTTTCCTCACTCAGAAAGCGAGAGCACATGAATCATGATTGTTTTCTCCTTGATGGCCAAATATCCTCAAAAGAGTTTAAAAGTGGATCTAAATCACAAATCAAGGGCTCACGGCACGAAGCTGCAGATTATCTTTGTCACTAAGGTGTAAATTGAGTTATTCACGGAGGTGAGATGACGGTAAACTGAGTGACAAAAACACCACCCACACCAGATGCCCTCTTTCAGTCCTGGATTGATGGTAGAGGCAAAGCTGTTTAGCGCTGGGGGACCGTGTCTCCACAAGAGAGCGGGGCTGGGCCCTCTGTGGTCCTCTTGTGTCATCCTTCCTCATCAGAAGTGAGGCTTCTCGGTGGGCCATTCACACCACAGACTACCTCCAAGAAGTTGCCAGGTCTAGTTTCAACCACATGAAGACGTATTTTTAGTTTTTTGACTAGGATATTAGATCACAGCAGAGCAGGCCACGGAGCTGGGTGGTCATGTGTAGGTGTTTCGACTCTGTGTGAGCCAGTGAAGTGCTTTTTTCCTCTCTCCTCGGTCCATCTTTATCACGTCCGGTATTTGCGTTGTGCTCCAGCCGAACACCGCCTTTCAGCGTCCCTGCTGTGAGCACGGATCCGCCCTGAGAGCTCCCTGTGACGGGCCGTCTTTTAAACCTGAGCCGCGGTGCCGAGATCCCTGCGGGAGTCAAACCCTTTAAGTGCATACCTCAACCGCGAGGCCGTTGACGGCAAAATAAACACACAGGTCTACTAGAGCAGCGACCTCCTGCTGTGACAGCCTCATGTGTTTTTCAGTGGGCCTGATCGCTGCTCCCTTGTCAAACGCCTGCACAGAAACACTTTAATGTTTAAAACTAGAGGAAGAGTTCTGTTCTGTGTCATTGGCTTTGAATTGTTTTCAGCAAGAGGGGGAAAGCATGAAATTTCCACACACGATGACACAGCGGTAAAACTGCTGGGCGATTTCCATTTGTAAGTTTTATTGTCAGTGACGCAAACAGTGGATAGTCTGTGCAGCAAATTTGGAAAAACAACAAAACCTGCTATTCACACTTTAAAAAATCGAGCCTGAAACTAAATAATAAATAACACAAGAAAACAACAACAACAGGTCTTTATTTAACACTGAGCAAAAAAAAAAAAAAGAGCCTGGACATTTAATGAGGTCTGCTCTAATTCAATGTAAAAAGTAAAAAATAAAAAGTAAATAAAAAAAAAATTAAAAAAAATTATTATTATAACTCCGCATCTGTAATAAATGCGGTGTGTGTGTGTGTGTGGGGGGGGGGCATTGTGCTTTTGCGGAAGAAATAATTTGGGGTGGAGCAGAGACAAATAATTTATCTCTATGACAGGTCTTACAGTGCTTGCACAATGATCCAATAGCAAACACTGCCCCCACTACATCCTTCCAGTCTCGAATAAAAACACTCCATCTCTTAATTCCTAATATTATAGCAAGAACTCTCTTTTTCTGCGGTATTATGTTACAGCCCTCCCCACCCAATCACAGCAAGCCCCAAAATCCTCCTGCCTGCTCCCCGTTATAAGAACTCGGGTCGTCCCAGTCTGGCAGACACCTCTTCCATTCTGTGGCGCAGATTTACCGTAATACCAGCTCACACACGCTCCTGTTACCTCTCGTGTTTGTTGATGTTGTGACCGCTTCAGTGGATTTGAGTCAGGGATTCGTGACTCTCTGACAGGACACAGAAAACCTTTCTGAAAAGACAATGCGGGAAGACGACTCCTCCCCAATGGATAGCGCTGGTAACAGTGAGGAGGAGACCGACCGACAGCTGCCGCGGAGAGGCGCGAGGAAGAGGCGGACGGCGCGGAGGAGCACGGACGAAGAGGAGGAAGCGGACGTGGAGAGCCCCGGTCCGGTGAAAAAGAAATGCAGGAAGAGCGGAGACGGAGGAGGAGGCAGCACCGGGAGCGGCGGCAGCGAGGCCAGCAGTAGCCCAGCGCGCTCATTTGACGACCTGCAGACGCAGCGCGTGATGGCCAACATCCGCGAGCGCCAAAGGACGCAGTCCCTCAACGAGGCATTCACGTCGTTACGTAAGATCATTCCCACCCTGCCGTCGGACAAACTCAGCAAGATCCAGACCCTGAAGCTGGCAGCGCGGTACATCGACTTCCTTTGCCAAGTTCTACAAAGCGACGAGCTGGACGCGCGAGGGACCAGCTGCAACTACGTGGCGCACGAGCGCCTGAGCTATGCGTTCTCAGTCTGGAGGATGGGGGGCGCGTGGTCCTTGTCGACTACGTCCCACTAGAAGGGCTGCTCTTGGTGGCACAGTACGGTAGGTTGAGCTCCTTTCACTTTTCATCCAGCAGGAACTCGAGCCGTGCCAAAATGTTCCGGTTATGCGCATTTTACGCACAGGCCCAAGATAAACAAACTAATGTATAATCCTCCAGTAGGTCGCTGTAGTTTTTCTGTCTCACTCTTTTAAACTTCCTCTAATATTAATTAGGCTTGATTAATTTCATTATGAAAGAGATGTCAACTACAACTTTATGCGCCAACAGACCAGAGTTATCGCTGTAAACATGGCATTCTCATATCATATTATAGCTACAAAGAAATAGACATAGCATTTCTTCCACGAAATCCAAGCTTCATGTTTATTTTCTTCACCTTAGCCCACAACCAGGTTTTGTCATTTACATACATGGCCAACACGCACCAACATCTTGTTTTCACTTGTTTTAACCAGAGTATTTCTTTCACAGATTACTCAGACTGAGGAACCAGTGGATCAGACAGACTAAAATAGGCCAAACACACCTGGGCCCCAGTCTCGGCTGCTGTGCTTCAGGCCTCAGAGGAAAGCAGCTTTTTTCATATTTCCCTTTGCACGGACTGAAATGTTTGCAAGGGAGCACTTAGGACAGACAGGACGGATATGAAGAAAGAAAGACCACTGCGACTATGAATGTTGTAAAGAAAAAAAAACTGACAAACGGCTCCGTTTTGAAACACGAGAGAAAGATGACAGACCATTCCACATTCCCTGTGACACCGCATCACAGAAAATGAAGTATTTTGTATTTATTTTTCTACACAGGTCGGAAACTTCTTCCTCCCCCTATTTCAAATAAAGGTTATTTATTTTTGCAGTATCACAGAATTCCAAATGGATCTAGAGTCTTTGCATTTTGAGTGTTGTAAATATTTGGTAATATCTTAAATAAAATTATGAAAGTATTGTACATTCTTCTGGTCTGGATATTCCTTGAAGGTCTAACTAGAGGCTGCGTCAAATAAATTTCATGCCCATCAGCTGAATTTAGAAGCCTCTGTTTTTACACAGAAGAATAAATGTCACTTTTTTAAAGAAATGTTTTTTATTTATTTATTTATTTGTTAGGGGAAACATATTCAATTTTCATGGTCTTTGTACTTTGAGTCTTTGTAGAGAGCTTATTTTCTTGCTTGATGTTGAATCCCCATGTAACCAAACTACAGTGGAGCGGGGCAAAAGAAAACATCTCATTCCAGTGGCTTATTTCGTAGTGATTTCTTGAGCTTGGGGATCTGGGAAAGCCATAATTAGCCAATGGTCTGTTTGAACAAGGTGAATCTGGAGCTGTGGGGGGCATGCATGATATTCCCAGATGTCCACTGAGCTGCAGGTCAGCATGGGAGTCTCCTGCAGGTGCTGCAGCAGTTATACCCAGAGAGGCTTGACAGATTGATGGGGTAGAGAGAAGTGAAAATGCAAACAGAATAGGCTGGATGGAATTTACAAATACCAACAAGTTATAGTCCACATAAAACACATTGGATTATCAGAGTATTTCTTCTTAACAACAAAACAGCTGATAAAATTGGCCCAAACTGTAAACGGGATTAACTAATAAAGCTCCATGTAGCTGTTAAATAATAAAAGCCAAAAAACAAACAAACAAATTGCAAATTATGTGAAAAGGAATAATCGTGGGTTTTTTAAATTATTTTTATTATATTTTTTTGGATGGTTTACCACAAGTTTGGACAGAAATAATCTTTCCACCTAAATGCTGAATGTGATATGTCCAAATACCAAATCAGCATCTGGGCTGTTACACACCATTAAAGTCAAGAAGGGAAGGACTAGATTATATTAAGACAAGAAGACTACATGGGAAGTATCTCATTGGCTGATGCTGTATCTACCAAATATAAGTCCTGACTGAATGCTTCAAGGCTACAATTTCCCATAAAATAAAGTAGGATTAGGCTATTTTATGAGTGCAACAGGAATATCACTTTGAGATGAAACACACCGATGTCATTCATGACTCACTTAAGGGAGTTGGGTTGTTAAGAGATGATGATGGGAGCATCGCTGTGTTTTTGTATCACGGGTTGCGTGCGGAAGGTAAAGCCATCTGCGCTGACCCAAAGCCCTCGCCAGCCACCGGGGGGAATCGATTCCCACCCTTAGATCACCGTGGACGTGTTATCTTAAACTTGAGGCTGTTGCTCTGACACAGAGGAATGTCACCTCTGAGGCTTCAAAACACACACGCGCACACAAACACATATAGGTTAATACACACACACAGGGAGATTTCTCACGCCTACCAAACAGGGAAATACATTTCACACAGAGAAGGAGAGAGAGGGAGAAACTAATCGGGAGGGGGGGGGGGCTCCTGAACCTCAGCTCCTGCTCGACTTTGATGTTTGAAAGTAATGGGATGACCGCTTGTTATCAGTGTGAAGGCATCTGGCTCTCTAGTTTTAAGTGTGCTATGATTTATAGGCTCTTTGAATACTGACACACACACGCACTCGCTCTCTCTCTCTCATTAATCACCGTTTATATCTCCTCGCTTTGAGCTTGCAGTCCTTAAACTGATCTAAAAGCCAAAGGTGCAGGCCTGTGTGTATTTTAGTAACGCCAGGAGCTGTAAATCTTTCCAAACATGGATTTCTCACTGCTTTACATGGAAAGCAAGACCAGGTAGTTTATCAGTGGTTTACTTGTCTCCTTTACTTCTTTTAGTGTTGTGTCTCCTTCACTTCCCATCTCTCTGTGAAGTTCCCCATTATGGGGTAACAAGCCCTGGTTTACATTAACCCTCAACACCACAAAAAGACAAGGTGGAGGGGGAGGAAGTTGGGTGAGACAGACGGAGGGGGGGCGACTCAATTTCTAAGTCTGGTTTCCATTAGAGCTAATTATCTGTGTTTCATCGCAACCTGAGGCAGTTAGCATGTGTGTGTGTGTGTGTGTAGGTGTATATATGTATTTGTGTGTATGCTGGAGTTTCTTTTTTACTTGTGCTCTGTTGCGTTTTCGTCATATATCTCAAATTAAGATCTGCATAGCATTCTCTGACTCTCTGAAGTGAAATTAAACAAATGGTGCTTTGCGTATCACTCCAACCCTCCATGTCTGCTGGTCAGTGATGTGATATATCAGTAAACTGGACAAAAATAGAGTCCATACACTTCTTTGGTTTTTGCTATATAAGAGTAGTAATTAGCATTTTTAGATTTATTATTGCTTTAGAGTTGCCCTCCTCCTCTGTGCCAGACTTTGTTGTAATCTTTAAAGTGGTCTTGAGCAGTAGGTCTTCAGGCTTTCTGAAGGTCTTTCAAAGTTTGTCTGTGGACATTGGCTGCTTTTTCACTCATTTTTAGTCCAGTTCCTGCATCTTACCATTTTCAGAGTAATGTTTATTTGTTTGTTAAGGCACTTAACACTGACTGATGAATCATTCAGACATGAAAAAAGTACCTAACTCAAGGGATGAGCCAGCGTTTTGTCTTCACACAACACACAGCTTAGCAAAGAAGCCTCATCAGAAATGGAGGACGTCCGCACAGAGGAACGACAGTGAGTGTCAGTCATCTGCAAAAAATGGCGGAGGCTGTGGCATGGTTTGTGGCTGCAATTCAGCTAGTGGTTTTGGAGATTTTGCCAAACTGATAGAATTATGATCACAGAAAAGTGTCGACAGATTTCCACCATGCAAAATCATTTGGAAAGTGTTTGATTGGCTGCAATTTTTCTGTTTGGGAATGATCCCAAACACAGATGCTAATGCAATAAAAGCATATAAAGCGTATAGATGTATTGGTATTCCCAGATCCTGGACCTCTACATTTTTAGAGCAGTGTGAGATCATCTTGACAAAGAACAGAACTAAAGGCAGAAACATCAAAAGAGAGAGCCTAGAGAAGTATTCCTGAAGACTATGACAAGAAACTACAAGAAAGGCTTCCTAAGAGAAGTCAGACTGTGTTGAAAAATAAAGGTGGTCATACCGATTATTGCCTTTCAAACTGTTTTTGCCTTATAAACTGTGTAGCTTCTATTTATGTTTTCACATATTTTAATAAACTGTTGTGTCTATTTTCCATTTTCATGGTAAAATATAAAGAAATAAAGGGTGGATCAAGAGTTTTGCACAATACTGTGCATCTTGTCGAGGAGCGCAGTCTGAAATTTACCAAAGAATAATAAAACCTTCTTAATATTTTAAACTTCCCATGTGTTTGTTATTAAAACAACGTATTCATCTAAGTCAAATAAGCATGCATTAAGTCAAAATGGTACTCTGTTTTCTTCTGTTTATTTATTTATTTTGCAAAAGAATTTAAGTTTCCTTGTCATGACGTGACAATGTCTCTGAAGTCAGAAAAGAGAAAAATAACCAAATCCTATCTGGCAGGAGGACGAGATGATGTTGAGGTATATAATAAAATGGTTTGTTGTTTTAATGGTACAGGAACAGAGAGTGACAGGAAGTCCGGGTAGAAACCGTTAATAGAATGAGCTCTAATTCGCACACGTTCCCTGAGGTCGGTGCCAACTGCACCCATCAGTGCTGACCTGTGACCTCTCAAACTGACCCTGTCCCCAGAATGCTGTGACCCCCAAGCTGGACCACGGGCCACCAATTCACCTCCACAAAATGCCCCACTCAGTTCTCTAATACTTGTCAAATGCAGCACAGAGTATGAGAACAGCAAGAAAGATGGAGCCTGGATTACAGTGGGAGGTGAAAAATGAACACGCTGATAAAGCAGTGAGAAAAAGCAAAAGAAGAAGAAAACTCAAGAGGGAAAAAAAAGTATACGCATCCTCTCAGCTCTCTTGCCTAAGGCTGTTTATCTTTCAGACTGAGTTAAACATAAGCCTCTTATAACTCTCCACATACCAGACAATATCACAGTGGCTCCGCTTTACCAGTATAAACATAGGCTCTTTATCAAAGGGCAGCACGACTCATTCAAACATATAGGCTCTTTGTCCTAACTTAATTTACTGCACCCTATACAAAGATCCTTTATTGGATTTAAGCTTTCCAAATGTTTAATGGGGAACTTTGGTGGTGGTGGCAGGGGGTGTCTGTTGATGAAGGTTAAAGGGGCTTCATGTGTTTACGTTAGAAAACCACAGTGGTTTCTTATCATGCACAGATCTGTGGACTATCAGTACTGAAAAGGCCCAGTTCAAGCACAACACGTTGTGTGTTATTTCCACAGAGAGAGGGAATTGTTTGACACCACATAGGGCCATTCACACAGATGGGATTGTGGCTTTCTGCAGGGGAAATGCATGTTTCCTGGCTGTGTTAATAGCAGAGATGATAGTTTCAACTCTGTTCACAGTAACCAAGGCTTTTCTGATGCGCAACAGACTGTTGCATCATCCCGTCTTATATAAAGTTTTCGAGCTTTTCCTCATTGCAGGCAATAAGCAGAGCGCAGCCGTGGTTTACTAGCGTTCTGGGGGCCCTGTCATGAGTCAGTATGTGCGTGCACACATGCAGAAGGGCAGAGTGAGGGATGGCTTGGCAGTAAGATCGACTCCTGCTTCGGGTGTTGGTTTAAGGAGAGCTGTGCTGGGAGAGAAATAAGATTTTAAAATCTGCACGGCGTTCCCACTGGTGTTCACTGTGGGGTGGTCTCTTTTGGTTTCTTTCCCCAGTTTTCTATATTTCTATCTCCTCGGTCCCTCTCTCATTACTTTGAGGTGGTCTGTTTCTGTCTTTCCAGCTCTCTCCAGTTCCCTCTTTCCCAGCTCAAATCCCCTCCACCCACCCCACTCCTCCCTCCTCTTGGTCATATTTGCTCCTTTGCTTACTCCTTTTATCATCAAATCATCTCTCTCTCTCTGTGCTCTCATTTCCTCGTCTTTCTCAAACTCCTTCCTTTTCTCCTCATTTTGTTTACTGGCATGCACAAAGAGAAAAACACCCATCAGGTCTCTATATTTGCTGGCTAAAAATTTGCGTGTGTGTGAGTGTGTGCGCACAAAGCTGGAGAATGTAGGTGAAAGGAATAAAACCACAGCGAGATAAAGAGAACGATTCAGGGACTGCATGAAAACAAAGTCTTGCTGATGCAATGATTATTGTGGGCCAGCATTTTTTAGCCAATTGTGCTCTGAATCTGTGTGTGTGTGTTTTACTCTGTTCAGTATTAGTTTAGTATTGTAATTTTGCTCTTCTGACTGTTGTTTTTCTGTCTCTGCCTCTTCCCCCCCCCTTTTCTGTGATTTTATAAGCCTGGAGGTTGGTGTCATATGACCTATTTGCATGTTTTTTCAAGTCCAGTAAAACTGGCCTGAATGCCCCATAATTCTGTTCCCCCGGCTGCCTGGTAAAGGTAAGTGCCAACTTTCAAACCCTCCCCACCCACCCACTCTCTTTCTCCACACACACACACACGCTTAGACACACATGGGTAAACTCTAGACATGGCATACCAACAGGAAAAGTGTAAAGTAACACCGCCTCTTAAAAAGGGGTGGCAAAAGGTCCTGAGACTAAAAGTAGAGTAAAATGCGAAGACAGACATATTAGAGAAACCCTGTGTGTGTGTTTGTATGTGCGTGTGTTTCGAACAAACTCATCTCAAGAAATGATGGCATAGTAAAAATCCAGGCAGTGGGATTACAACAGGCGAGAGTAGTAAAGTTGTGTGTGTGTGTGTGCGTGCGTGTGTGTGCGTGTGAGTTATAAATAGTTGGATCATCTGGAGTACATTAGAGGTACAGTGTTTAAGTGAACAGGTCCGCTACCTGCAGCCACAGAAACCTCAGAGGAGACGCTGCCAAGCCCTAAGCTGGACACACACGTGCACACAGCAAAGCATAAAGAGAAGAAGAGAGAAAAAGAAGGAAATTAATGAAGAGAGGCAAATTAATTTAACAAAATTAAAAGGATAAAGCAAAGAACTGATCAAAATAAAAAGGGGGGACATCTGAGAGGGAGAGTCTTATGCAATAACAGACCGTGACTGTAGCTTTAAGGTAAACACGGGTTATTAGGAAAGGCACCGCTGGGATATCAACTCTTCTATTAAAAGGTGGGCTGTTGTGAATGTACAGAGGGAGGAAAAACATCATGTCTGAACAAGGTTGTTTAGCTTAGAAGTGGCTAACACTTCCCAAGGCCACACACATGTAATCAGCGCCTGCATGGACTAAGGTATACATCCTCATTTTTATCCCATACTTAATAAATATGCAGGTAAAGAAGCTTAAATACTGATATAATATAGATCCACACTGTTAAAACTTTTTAATTTTTCATATGGTCTATATTTGGTATATGAAATGTAAATGTTTCCATTTGCACCTTATAACCTCTTTTAAAAAATAAATAAATAAATAAATGCTGTCTCTCCAAAGCGTTTTTGGAAAGGGGGTGTAACTTCTCAGTTTATCCCCATTGCACTCCATTATAAATCTACAATAAAGTTTTTTTTGATCTTTAAGAAAATCCTCAACTTGCTGCATATTGTTCCCAACTTTTTCCATAACCCCTGCAAAAAGCTCAGGAAGCAGACCCTCCCCCCATAGCACATTTACACACTGAAACCTGAGCCACAGGAAGTGGTCCTGCACAGCATCATGTCAGGGCGTACAAATTATTCACCATTTAAAAAATGCACTTTTTCTCATCTCCTGTATTTTCCCTACCTTGCACCCAATACTCCTGCCTTGTCTCCTTCTCTCCGTTTACTGAATTTAATTTCTGGTCCTCTATAGAGTCACAGTCAGGGAGACAAACAAGCTTTGCTACCTGTGATATCTCAAAATGAGCTGTGCTCTGACTCAAAATGAACCGCCATTGCTGCTGTTGCTGTGGGTGTACAGGCCCCCAAAATTCCGGGAAATATTCTGCTCTGGTGTTCCCTGAAGACTTGTGGTATTCCTGCCCACAACGCTTTTGTGGAATTTCCTAAATGGATATAAAGCAGGTTTATTTGAACTCTTCTGAACAGTGAAACATTCACAGATCTACCTTATCGCCACAGACGTATTATTTTACTGTATAAACCAAACTGCAAAAAGGGTGAGGGGGAGACTAAAAAGAACTTTTTTGTACTGGTAGGATGAAAATAGAGTTGAAAAGACAATAAAACCACCCGGCTGAACACAAAGTGTGGGCGAATGACATTGTAAAAAATAAGCTCCTTTTAGTGACCTCACTGCTTTTCTTAGCACGTCCAGTCAAAACAGGATGAAAAATACCTTTTTTTCTTTCTTCCTTTTAAAAAACATATTATTAAAATTAGATACAGAGAGTTTTTACACAAGCCTGATTTTGACTATAACATCCAGGTGGATGTTATTGCCCACAAACGAGCTTCTAGACACCTGTGCACTGATAGCTGTATCATCCATTTCGGGGGCGGAGAAGGCTTAGCAAACACACCCTAATTAAGACACTACCACACCCGTCTGCCAACTCACTCAGCGACTACTGAACAATTAAC